>NC_083574.1:18271920-18374420 GCF_027579695.1 Neoarius graeffei
CATATCAACAATTACATGTTTTTTCATTTTTTTTTTTCTCCATCAGTTTATGTGAGTGTCCACCAATGCAAGTCCTTGCACAACTCATGGGGGAAGCCATAGCCTAATGGTTAGCAAAGCAGCTTTGGGGCCAAAAAGTTGCCAGTTCACTTCCCTTGATCAGCAAAAATGGCTGAAATGTCCTTGAGCAAAGCACCCAACCCCTGGGTTGCTCTGGGTATATGTCTGGATAAGAGCATCTGCTAAATGTAATGTGTTCTTATAGAAAAGAAAACATATTAGAAAAAAAGCACATTAATAGAAATCTGTCTCTTGCAGCTAAACCACTGTCACAGCTGCTGTTATAGAAGAACAGTCAGATTTGGAAATCCTAAAATCACTGTGTTCTGAATTACATGCAACCCCAAATTTTAGCACAGAATAGGAATAATTGTGTTTCATGTTGAGCTCTGCCATACTATAATCTGCATCATTATCTATTTCATCATGACTAAAAAGGAGAAACTAGAAGGGCACACGGTAGAGTTCATACCACCACCAAGTCACATATCAAGATCAAAATCAAAAATCACTTGAACCTAGGATAATACTCAAGCTGTACACCAAATTTCATCAAAATCTGTTCACTATGTTTTGAGTTACGTTGGGACTAGACAACAAAATCTTGGATCTGCATACATATCTGGATTTCCATCCAGATATGTATGCAGATCCAATGGCCCATGGCTCACCTTTTCTCCAAATTTCATCAAAATTAATTTCACTACTTTGAGTTATGTTGGGAACAAACAAATGGAGACGAAAACATAACATCCTCCAACAAAGCTGGCAGAGGTTAAAAAAAAGCCTTGTCCTGAAATAAAAGACATTTATTTTTTTCTGTGTCACCTTCCATTTCACAATCTTTTTTCCCCTCTGATCTGGACATGGCAGGTAGAAAGATGGAGTATTTTTTTTTCTTAATGTCATTTTGGGCTCATTTGTCAAAGGTAGTACAATCCACTTCAGTTTCACCCATATTGATCTGTGCTGTCATAAATCTGTGTTCCAGGTGATCGTGGCTCTGTCTTCACACAGCACGTGTCCATGATTAGAGGTGATTGGATTAGCCTAGAGGGGGCGTAGTGGTTAGCACTGTCACCTCACAGCAAGAAGGTCCTGGGTTCGAGCACAGCGGCCGATGAGGGCCTTTCTGTGTGGAGTTTGTATGTTCTCCCCGTGTCTGCGTGGGTTTCAGCCAGGTGCTCTGGTTTCCCCCACAGTCCAAAGACATGCAGGTTAGGCTAATTGGTGGCTCTAAATTGACCGTAGATGTGAATGGTTGTTTGTGTGTCTCTATGTCAGCCCTGCGATGACCTAGCAACTTGTCCAAGGTGTACCCCGCCTCTCGCCCATAGTCAACTGGGATAGGCTCCAGCTTGCCTGCGACCCTGTACAGGATAAGCGGCTACAGTTAATGGATGGATTAACATAGAATTATCACATTACAAGAAGTTGGACAAAGAAAAAAAAAGTGAGTATCTTCACCTAGATAAAGTTCATCTTTCATATCCTGAATTCCCCTTCATTGAGCTGGGATTCAATTTATGTATATTGTTATATTTATACTTTTTGTCACCATTTTGTCCCCAGTTTTCGGAGACAAGCAAGAATGGTGGAAGCTCATGCTTCCTCTGAAACACATAAAACCAACTTGCACATGTTTTTCCTCATGTATCATAACACACTTGAAGGAAAGTGCTATCTACCCTCTTCTGCATACATGAGCTCACAGACAGCCATGATTGGCCAGTGTCACTCTGACAGAGTTTGCCCTCCTTCCCAACCTGAGAGCATGGCCAGTTTTGTTCTCTTGGCTCCTGGCTACGATTTGCTGTGGCATCGATGGGATCAGTGTTGTAGTCGAGTCACTAAACTTCAAATCCGAGTCCAGTCTTGAGTCCCCAGTGTTCAAGTCCCAGTCTAGTCCAAGTCATTAAAGAAAATTTCGAGTCAAGTCCACTAGTGATTCGAGTCGAGTCCGAGAACAAGACTCCAATTGCACCATTTGACGGTGGCTGTTGCTGCCTTGATGTGAAATCATCTCTGCTGCTGTGTTGAACTAACATTACTGCTTGATTGCCCCATTTTAGTTAATAGGCTACAGATAAAAAGCTTGCTCATCACTCAGTAAGCCCCATTATCAACAGGGCCAATAACATGAGAGGAGGGTTAACACTAGCTAGTTGATCATTCAGCGAGCAAGCCCCACAATCAGCAATGAACATAGTACGTCACTTACTTCTCTGGGTGGAGTCTTGCCAAATGATGATTGAAGTTCAAAGTTGTCCCCGTCATCTCCTCGATAGTTCTTCTACATATGGAACACATAACAGTGCATTTTTTTCCCACTGCACAAGAAGTCTATATAAGCAAAGAGGACAATCCTAGGTGTATTCTCTCCAGCCATTTTAGTGCCATTAACGCTAGTTTGTTCCTGAACATAATGTATGAACAGGTGAATGTGCATTCTCTTGCACAAAATTAGTATAAAAATTAATGTAGATATAAATATCTTAGGGGCGGCATGGTGGTGTAGTGGTTAGCGCTGTCACCTCACAGCAAGAAAGTCCGGGTTCAAGCCCCGTGGCCGGTGAGGGCCCTTCTGTGCGGAGTTTGCATGTTCTCCCCGTGTCCGCGTGGGTTTCCTCCGAGTGCTCCGGTTTCCCCCACAGTCCAAAGACATGCAGGTTAGGTTAACTGGTGACTCTAAATTGACCGTAGGTATGAGTGTGAATGGTTGTCTGTGTCTATATGTTAGCCCTGTGATGACCTGGCAACTTGTCCAGGGTGTACCCCGCCTTTTGCCCGTAATCAGCTGGGATAGGCTCCAGCTTGCCTGTGACCCCGTAGAACAGGATAAAGCGGCTAGAGATAATGAGATAAGATCAATATCTTATGCCAAATTATTATGGCATATTACAAAAAATAAAGAAAAAAAATCCAAGTCCTCGTCTCCAATTTATGAGTCCAAATGCAATTAATGTACGAATCTGAGTCATCAGTGCTCAAGTCTAAGTCATGAGTCCTTAAAATTAGGGCATGAGTCAGACTCGAGTCCTGAACTCGAGTACTACAAGCCTGGTTGGGATTCAAACCCATGATCTTCAGACAATAGGCTGAACTCTTTTCAGTACTGTGAAAAACTACAGGGTAATATATAGATTTAGGCACTGCCTAAAAGCAGAGCTCCCATCTGTTTCTGGGTTGTAGAATTTTCTTACATCATTGCCAGCCTCTTTTGTTTTGTTTCTTTACTGTTAAAGTTACTATACTGTTTCCTTATGTTGTATAAATCAAATCAAATCAAGTTTATTTGTATAGCGCTTTTAACAATAAACATTGTCGCAAAGCAGCTTTACAGAATTTGAACGACTTAAAACATGAGCTAATTTTATCCCTAATCTATCCCCAATGAGCAAGCCTGTGGCGACGGTGGCAAGGAAAAACTCCCTCAGACGACATGAGGAAGAAACCTCGAGAGGAACCAGACTCAAAAGGCAACCCATCCTCATTTGGGCAACAACAGACAGCCTGACTAACATAAAACATCGGGAGACAACAGCGATAAGTTACTCACTACTATTATTCCGACTACTACTTTACTTCACTAGTTGTTGGGTTGCCTGTGGTGGCAGGCACGCACACACAGGACCGAAACCATCAGAAAACAATTCGATGGGGTTACTCACTATTCAGCTGTTGGGTTTCCGATGGTGGCAGGCCTATGGGGCTTTTGGCCCGCGCAGGAGCTCTGCTAGGATTCGTCTAATAGAGATTTTTTTGTTTTTCTTGGACTTGGTTCTCCATTGAGTCATCAAGTTCTGCCTTGTACCTTTTTGCTTATGGCATTAATCTGACTACTTTCTGTAATTATTTCAGAATTCACTATTGCATTTAGCTATTAAACATTAGTGAAATTAAAAGGTAAAATTGGGCATCATTTATCAATTTTCTCATCTATTAGGAGTGATATTGTTCTCCCAACTCTCTACTAAATCTGTGACAAAGAACAGGTGATAAAATGACACGATTCCAGCATTTAAAAAAACAAACAAACAAAAAAACCGCATATTAAATTTTGCTATCTTCTTGCCTACATAATATACGAGTTTACTGCTGTCTCAAATGATTTCCTGCATCTTGCAGCACATTGTAAAGTTTGTACTTTTTGTTCTCTAATTCATACCTGCCTTTTTTTTACACACACACACACACACACACACACACACACACACACACACACACACACACACTTTGAACAAATGTATTTTTTCATTATTTATAAAACCATCTAAAAAGTCCTAAGAGACTTTCCAAGAGTTTCTTAAGAATGCACTGTAAGTACCAAGATGGATCAGCCATTTTTCCCAGAAATACAGTGGTGCTTGAAAGTTTGTGAACCCTTTATAAATTTTCTATATTTCTGCGTAAATATGACCTAAAACATCATCAGATTTTCACACAAGTCCTAAAAGTAGATAAAGAGAACCCAGTTAAATAAATGAGACAAAAATATTATACTTGGTCATTTATTTATTGAGGAAAATGATCCAATATTACATATCTGTGAGTGGCAAAAGTATGTGAACCTTTGTTTTCAGTATCTGGTGTGCAGCAATAACTGCAACTAAATGTTTCCAGTAACTGTTGATCAGTCCTGCACACTGGCTTGGAGGAATTTTAGCCCATTCTTCTGTACAGAACAGCTTCAACTCTGGGATGTTGGTGGGTTTCCTCACATGAACTGCTCGCTTCAGGTCCTTCCACAACATTTCGATTGGATTAAGGTCAGGACTTTGACTTGGCCATTTCAAAACATTAACTTTTATTCTTCTTTAACCATTCTTTGGTAGAACGACTTGTGTGCTTAGGGTCATTGTCTTGCTGCATGACCCACCTTCTCTTGAGATTCAGTTCATGGACAGATGTCCTGTCTTTTTCCTTTAGAATTTGCTGGTATAATTCAAAATTCATTGTTCCATCAGGGCTTTGGTAAGGTCAGGACTTTGACTTGACCATTCTTTAGTAGAGCAACTTGTGTGCTTAGGGTCATTGTCTTGCTGTATGACCTTCTTTTGAGATTCAGTTCATAGACAGATGTCCTGACATTTTTCTTTAGAATCAATGATGGCAAGCCGTCCTGGCCCAGATGCAGCAAAACAGGCCCAAACCATGATACTACTACCACCACCATGTTTCACAGATAGGATAAGGTTCTTATGCTGGAATGCAGTGTTTTCCTTTCTCCAAACATAATGCTTCTCATTTAAACCAAAAAGTTCTATTTTGGTCTCATCCGTCCACAAAATACTTTTCCAATAGCCTTGTGGCTTGTCCACATGATCTTTAGCGAACTGCAGACGAGCAGCAATATTCTTTTTGGAGAGCAGTGGCTTTCTCCTTGCAACCCTGCCATGGACACCATTGTTGTTCAGTGTTCTCCTGATGGTGGACTCATGAATATTAACCAATGTGAGAGAGGCCTTCAGTTGCTTAGAAGTTACCCTGGGGTCCTTTGTGACCTCACCGACTATTACACGCCTTGCTCTTGGAGTGATCTTTGTTGGTCGACCACTCCTGGGGAGGGTAACAATGGTCTTGAATTTCCTCCATTTGTACACAATCTGTGACTGGACTGGTGGAGTCCAAACTCTTTAGAGATGGTTTTGTAACCTTTTCCAGCCTGATGCGCATCAACAATACTTTTTCTGAGGTCCTCAGAAATCTCCTTTGTTCATGCCATGATACACTTCCACAAACGTGTTGTGAAGATCAGACTTTGATAGATCCCTGTTCTTTAAATAAAACAGGGTGTCCACTCACACCTGATTGTCATCCCATTGATTGCCAACACCTGACTAATTTCACCTTCAAATTAACTGCTAATCCTATTTATTTATTTATTTGCACACGATAGAAGAGATTTACAAGAAAACATTAATGGAACAAAAACAGAAAACATGCTGGGGAAGAAAAAAAGCACAATGGCTTGTTCTAAGTCTTCCCCCATTTAAATTAACAAGTAATTAATACAAATTTAACAAATTAGAGAATAACTATATTAACAATAGTAAATAATAACAAATAATAACAGATAATAATATAATAATTGGTAACAAAATTACACATTAAACTGTAACTGGTATCATAACTGAAATAAATATAAACAATGTCAATTGCAAATAACAAAATATAAGTGAACGAGTGAAAATAAGAAATGAATAAAATGTACCCTAGGATCTATACATAAAGTAAAAAAAAGTATAATTGATTGATTTCGAATGGTGAATAAATATTGTACTAATAACAGAAGCCTGGTGCATGGTGTAGTGTAATATTTTACAATTTGATCCAAGACTGAACTATATTTAAAGATAAAGGTCAAGTGTGGCTGGGGAATGAAAATAGGTGGCTTTTGAGATTACGTTTAAAACTAATCATGGATGCAAAACTTTTAAGGTGGAGGGGGAGGTTATTCCATTCAGTTACACATTTGTATTGAACGCTCTTTTGACCTAGGGATGTTCGCACTAGGGGGATATGTAGTTGGTCGCTTTGTCAAGTATGGTAAGCATGAAATTGGGAATTAAGATTTAAAAAACTATCAAACGTGTCTGGAAGAGAATTTCTAAGAAATTGGAAAGTGAAAATATTTAGCTGAAGTCTTTTGATATCAATAATATTTAAAATCTTAAGCTGCGTAAATAGAGGTAAAGAATGGGCATAAAAACTGGATCCGGTGGCCATATGAACAAATCTTTTTTGTAGTAGTATTAGGGGCTGTTGTGTAGTTTTGTAGGCACATCCCCATACAATATTTCTGTAGGTCAGATATGGATATATTAAGCTATTATATATGGTGATAATGGTTTGTTGAGTGAGAAGATGTTTGATTTTTCCCATAAGTCCAATAGTTTTAGATATTTTATTACATAACATGGCTATATGTGGTTTCCAGGTCAGTTTGTCATCTATTATTATGCCTAAGAATTTAGCTTGACACTCTTGAGAAAGGGGCATACTTTTTAGTAAGATTTTTGCGTTATTTCTATTGTAGGTTTTATTTTTATTACAGAAAATAAGGAAGTATGTTTTTTTGGCATTGATAGATAATTTGTTAGCCTCGAACCAGATAACAACTTTTTCTAGTTCTTGATTAGTTAGTTTTATTAGAGCATTAAAGTTTGAGTGTGAAAGGAAAAGATTGGAGTCATCTGCAAATAAGATAAAGATGATGATTGTGGAAGCTTGTGCAAGGTCATTGATGTAAATTAGAAATAGTAAAGGTCCTAAAATTGATCCCTGTGGTACTCCGCATTGTACTGTTTTAAGTGTAGATTTAGTGTTGTTAATTGTTACATATTGTTGTCTGTCAGATAGATAAGAAGAGAACCATTTTAATGCAGAGTAATTTATGCCATATCGTTTTAGTTTGCTTAGTAGAATAGAATGATTTACTGTGTCGAATGCTTTAGATCAGGGCTTTTCAAAGTGTGGGGCGCGCCTCCCCTAGGGGGCGCCAGAGTTCTTCAGGGGGGCGCAACGTGAGGAAAAATAAACCAGAATAAGTTACTATTGTGGACATTTAGCGAACTTCAGCTAGCCTTTGCCAGAGACAAACTGGATCGATTTTTAGTACCTAAAGCTACAGTGAGTGAGGAGACAGAGTCTGGGCCAAGCAAAAAAGAAGGAAGTATGACCACGATTATTTAAAGTTTGGATTTTCATGGACTGGATCTGAAGATGCTCCACTGCCACAGTGTGTTGTCTGCCAAGAGGTGCTAGCTAACGATGCTATGAGATGTTTAAAATGTGTAAAACAAGATGTTTTTTTTTTAAAAAAAGCACAGATGTTTAAAATGTGTAAAAAAAAAAGATGTTTTACAAAAGCTCATATGTTTTAAATGTGTAAAAAAAAAAGATGTTTTCAAAAAGCACAGATGTTTAAAATGTGTAAAAGAAAAAACTAAAAATGTGTACCAGCCATTTTTTTTTTTAAATACGAATGGAACATTAAGTATAGCAACAACAAAAATTGTGTGTGTTTGGGGGGGGGCGCTGTTGTTTATTTGCTCTCTGAGGGATGGCTGACTCTCCCACACTTTGAAAACCCCTGCTTTAGATAAATCGAGAAAAATCCCAATGGTGTACTCTTTGTTGTTTATAGCTGAGGAAATTTTGTCCATTAACTGAATCAGTGCCATAGAGGTGGAATAGCCCTTTCTGAAGCCATATTGGTGTTTGTATAGGATGTTATTATGATCTAAATGTTTCAGAAGACGGTTATATATTAGTTTTTCGAGAACTTTAGATATACAGGGGAGGACAGATATGGGTCGATAATTGTTGATATTAAGTGGATCACTACTTTTAAAGATGGGAGTTACCTTTGCAACTTTTAGTGAGTGAGGAACGACTCCATTTTGCAAGGAAAGAGTAAGAATGTGTGTAAGAGGGGCAATGATATAGGGCAGGGAAAGTTTTAGAACTTTAGCGCTTATTTCATCATGCCCAGCAGCTGAATCTTTTAGGTTTTTGACGATGTCTGTGATTTCGGTTGGTGGTATAAAGGTCGATAAATTTGATTCTACTTGTAAGGTAATGTAGTTCAGAGGGTCCTGTGGTCATTTTTGTATTTTGCTTTCTAGTGAAGGCCCTATATTGACAAAAAAAAATCATTTAATTCATCACATAGTTCTTCTTTATTTTCGACAGTTTTATTTCCAATTTGAATTTTGTTTGGACCGGGTGTTTTTATTTTGTCACGATTTAAGACGTCATTTATCATTCTCCATGTTTGTTTTATATTAGAAGCAGCTTCAGTAAACTTTCTGTGATAGTATTCTTTCTTTGCAGTTCTAAGGCACAGATTTAGCTGATTTCGATATTTTTTGTAGACACTGTGGTTAAGGGGTGTAGGGCTCTTGACGTACTTAGCATAAATCGTCAATCCTAGAGGTTTATACGAGAGAAAAATATTATACTTGGTCATTTATTTATTGAGAAATGATCCAATATTACATATCTGTGAGTGGCAAAAGTATGTGAATACTTTTGCCACTCATAGATATGTAATATTGGATCATTTCTCAATAAATAAATGACCAAGTATAATATTTTTCTCTTGTTTGTTTAACTGGATTCTCTTTATCTACTTTTAGGACTTGTGTGAAAATCTGATGATGTTTTAGGTCATATTTATACAGAAATATAGAAAATTCTAAAGTGTTCACAAACTTTCAGGCACCACTGTATATAGTGAATTAAGTTTGTCTTTGGGGGTGGCACGGTGGTGTAGTGGTTAGTGCTGTTGCCTCACAGCAAGAAGGTCCCGGGTTCGAGCCCTGTGGCCGGTGAGGGCCTTTCTGTGCGGAGTTTGCATGTTGTCCATGTGGGTGTGCTCTGGTTTCCCCCACAGTCCAAAGACATGCAGGTTAGGTTAACTGGTGACTCTAAATTGGCTGTAGGTGTGAATGGTTGTCTGTGTCTATGTGCCCGTAGTCAGCTGGGCTAGGCTCCAGCTTGCCTGCAACCCTGTAGAACAGGATAAAGCGTCTTGAGATGAGAAGTTTGTCTTTGCTGCATGCTTTATTGCTTTTCAGCTGAATCATGTTAAAAGAAGAATGTAATATTGCAGGGTGTTCTATATGAATGGCCTGGCCTTAAATACAGCAGTGATTTTGCTCTTTACTTTTTTTTTATACATCCCCCATTTGGGCTTTATATTCATTACCTCATGAGAGCATAGAAAACAAAATGCTTTGACAAATACCAAACTCTAACAACGTAGAAGAAATGTTGAGAAATTCGAAATATTTCTCAATAATCACCTCAAGTGACTCAGCAAAATGGTGGCCAATTGTTTAATCACCGTAAGCAAGGAAGAATTACAAATTATGAAAGAAAATGCTGTTCCTAAAGGCACTAAAGATGCTATGAACTTTGGTCTAAAACTATTCAAAGGTAAGGTGGAATTGTGATTTATTTTATTAATTTCAAAACAAAAGTATTTTATGTGAGTCAGCGTAGATAAGTTATGCAAGTCTGTGCCGTTACTTTATTACATTTGCATGCCACTTTTGAAGACTGAAAATTTTTTTTTAAATAATCACCTGTGTATTTATAGTTAAAACAATTATCCGCCTCAGGCTCAGTGAATATTGATGAATAATAACCTCGACTTCATCTCAGTTACTATGCACCAATATTCACTTCACCTTAAGCAAATAATTGTTAAATATCACCAATATCTGGACTCCCCCCCCCCCAAATCTTAGAGTGATTTTATTTTACTGCACTGCCAGATTTAAAAAGACTCAATGCTAAACAATAAATATCTTGCATGCAATTGAATAGGTTGCATTTTTCAGATTAGGAGAATACATTTTTTATTTTATTTTGAATCCTATTCATTTAATACATTTCATTAAATATACTTGGACATTGTCAGAAAATTTTGCTTTAAATGATCTACAAATTTAGATTAACAAATAGAACAACTGTTAAAAACTTATCAGACTCTTATAATAAGCAATTATAGATCAATTTGTCTATTATAACTCGCTTGTCAGTAACTGCACTGAAAACACAAGTTCAGAGCAGCCTCCAAACATGGCCATTCCAGACTACAAGTCCTAAGAGTCACAACCGTAAGTACCTGCAGTCTGACATTGCTGAACTGTATATTTAATATTGTATGAAATAGGATACAATTACAATTTAAATTAGATTAAAATAAAACTAAACATTCAGAGTTATTATTTATAATTATTGGTACAATAAGAACAATATTATATTACAAGAAAATAATTATTGTAATTTTCTATTGAGATCAACATTAAAATTATAAGTTAATATACATTTGTTTATATTTAAGATATTTTTACTTACCATGATAGTGTTTTTTTGCAGCATGTTGAAACCTAATAACTGGGGTTGAATATTAGAGCTATTAAATTCAAGTCATGTTAATATTTTAATATAAAATGAACACATTTATTGTTAGAAAATCTAAAGAGATGGTCTTTGTCCAATATTAAATAATGAGCAGAACATGATGAATTGACAGACGTGAGTGTGACAGCCAGTGAGCTGAAGAAACGCATCACTAATCATTTGCTGCTTCCTCATTTTAGCTTTTTTTCCTCTTACACGAACACAAACCTGACAGATCTGGTTACACTTGTCAACGCCAGGCATCTTACTGTTATTCCTGACAAATGTCCCATTGCTGCTAAACATCATTACAGCCTCAATGGACAATGTCAGGTTGCCTCCATTGCCTAATAGTGCGAGTGAATGTTCCTGAGTGCTGAATAATTATTACAGCTGTGTCTCTTTGCATCCCAGGCAGTGAAAGAAGCGATAACGCCTGACAAGCCTGACCATGCCTCAGTCTAATCTTCCGCTGTAAACAAAAAAACAAATGAATCAAATATTGTGGAGGCAGCAGGTGCTCCCTGGTGATTGTATTCACCCTGGCAGCTTTTCGTGGTTTATCAGAGTCCTGTCAGGCAGAGGTGGGTGGGCACAGAAAAGCAAATGCAGCTTTTTTACAACATTGAAGACAGGAATGCTTGTCTCTACAGGCAACAGATGACACAAAAATGTTCAACTATGTTTCAATTCGAAAAGTAAATCACAACATGAAAATGAGAACACTTGCAAATTAACTCGGAATCCCTTGTGTTTGGAATCAGCACCGCAAAACCAACTAGCATTAACATACACTCACCCACTGGCCACTTTATTAAGTACACCCATACACCTGCAGCAACTGCTTTATGCCATTATCTAATCATCCAATCTCTTGACAGCAGCACAATGCATAAAATCATGCAGATACAAATCAAATGCTTCAGTTAATGTTCACTTCAAGCATCAGAATGGGGAAAATTGTGATCTCAAAGTGCAACTTTCACTGTGGCATGGGTGTTGGTGCCAGATGGACTGGTTTGAGTATTTCAGAAACTTCTAAGCTCACACACAAAATCTCTAGAGTTTACACAGAATGGTGTGAAAAACAAAAAACATTGAGCAACAGTTCTGTGGGTGGAAACACCTTGTTGATAAGAGAGGTCAGAGGAAAAAGGCCAGATTGGTTTGAGCAGCCGGAAAGGATATAGTAACTCATAGAAAATCACTCTTTACAACCATGGTGAGCAGAAAAGCATGTCAACATGCAACAGCAAAAGACCACATTGGGTTCCACTCCTGCAGCCAAGAACAGGAATCTTAGAATCAAGAACAAGTTCCTACTAAAAGTGACCAGTGAGTGTATCTGAGCAAAGAAAGGGCAGATGGAAAGGTGGTGATGACAAGATAGAGGGTATTAGAATGAGTTCTGGTTAGGGCTATGTGGCAGTGGGGGCGTGGTCAAGTGCCGGTCTGTGACAGGAGGGCGGAGCCAGGGAAGGTGAGTGGCAGAATCGCTACACCTGACGGTGATTAACCTGTGTTTTGTGTGTTTTCCCAGTAACCACTCCCTATTTAAGGAGGCAGAGGGAGAGCAGAGGGAGCGCAACCCGGGACCAGAACGCAGAGTGTGTGTGTGTGTGTGTGCTTACGCCGCATAATAGAAACTGGCGATTGAAACTGAAAAGTTGTTTAATAAAAAGCCTTCTCTGCCTCTAAAGCGTTGTCCTGCCATCCTCTGTGCTCCACCCACACGTTGTAAGCGCTACAGTGGTGCCAAAACCCAGGACCGGTGGAGCACCAACCTTGCAGCCCCATGGAATCCTCCCTGTTTGCGGACTTGGTCCACGCCCTCGCCACGGCTCAGCAGAGCCAGCACAAGGCACTCGTCACGCTCCGAAAGGAGCAGGAGCGCCGCTTCGAAGCCCTGGTGCTGGCCCAGCAGGAAGATTGTGAGGCGTTCCGGCATCTCCTTGCGTCGGCGGGGTCCACCAGCGCCCCGGCCGCGGGCCCGTCTCCCCTCACCATGACCAAGATGGGCCCGCAGGACGACCCTGAGGCGTTTATCACCTTGTTTGAGCAGGTCACCGAAGCCTTGGGGTGGCCGACGGAGCAGCGCGCGGCGCGCCTCCTCCCCCTCCTGACGGGAGAGGCACAGCTGGCCGCACTACAGCTCCCCGCCGACCGCCGGCTGGCCTACGCGGACCTTCGCCGGGCCGTCCTCCAGCACGTTGGACGCACGCCCGAACAGCAGCGCCAACGCTTCCGCGTGCTGCAGATGGAGGAAGTCGGCCGGCCGTTCGCGTTCGGCCAGCAGCTCCGGGACGCCTGCTGGCGGTGGCTGAGGGCTGACGATCGCGATGCCGAGGGAATCATCGATCAGGTGGTGCTGGAGCAATTCATCGCCCGCTTACCAGCCGGAACCGTGGAGTGGGTCCAGTGCCACCGCCCGGCGTCGCTGGATCAGGCCGTAGGACTGGCGGAGGATCATTTGGCGGCTGTTCCGGCGGCAGGACTGCCGACGACGTCGTCTCTTCTCTCCTCTTCTCTCTCTCTTCCTCCCCCCCTTCTGTGTCCCGTCCTCGCCCCATTCCCCCACCAAGGAGGCGGGGGCCGGCTCCACCCCAGCCGGCCCGCCGCACCCGTGGTGCCCTCCCGTTTCTCCCTTCTGTGTCTGTCTCTCCCCCTGCTCAGGTGAGTGAGCCCCAGAACACAGCTGCAGAGGGAAGGCCCGGGCCGGTTTGCTGGCGCTGCGGGGAACCGGGCCACCTGCAGCAACAGTGCACAGCAATGGAGGTGGGCGCGGTGGTGCGGATCCCCGACGCGCCAGAAGCTGCCCTCGATCGGGCTGGAGCGTATCGCATACCGGTGAGTGTACAAGGGGCTACATATCAGGCGTTGGTGGATTCAGGTTGCAATCAGACCTCGATCCGCCAAAGCCTGGTGCAAGACGAGGCATTGGGGGGAGCACAGGGGGTGAAGGTGTTGTGTGTGCACGGGGATGTTCACAGATACCCTTTGGTGCCGGTCCACATATATTTCAGAGGGGAAAAATCCATAGTGAAGGCGGCGGTTAATCCTCGCCTTACCCACTCTTTAATTTTGGGGACTGATTGGCCGGGATTTCAGGGTTTAATGACATGCCTAGTAAAGAGTGGGTCCTGCCGTTTAACAGGGGGAGGTCCCGGTGTCGCTTTGGCTGGAGCTGTGGTCGCAGAGCCGTCTACGTCATCTCCGCGACAGAGCGAGGAGCCGCCGGCTCCTCCTCTTTCTGTTGGGGAATCCCTCGCGGATTTCCCACTAGAACAATCGCGAGACGAGACTCTGCGACACGCGTTTGACCAAGTGAGAGTAATCGATGGTCAAACGCTCCAGCTGAACGCCACCCTGTCCTTCCCCTATTTTTCCATTTTGAAGGATAGATTATACCGAGTGACGCAGGACACTCAGACGAAAGAGCGAGTCACACAGTTATTAATTCCAAAGAGCCGCCAGGAATTGGTATTCCAGGCGGCTCACTTTAATCCCATGGCTGGACACCTAGGGCAGGATAAGACACTAGCCCGGATAATGGCCCGATTCTATTGGCCGGGGATTCGCGGCGACGTTCGTAAGTGGTGTACAGCATGCCGCGAATGCCAGTTAGTAAATCCAGCGGCCATTCCAAAAGCGCCCTTGTGCCCCCTACCATTAATCGAGACCCCGTTCAAAAGAATTGGGATGGATCTCGTCGGGCCATTAGATCGGTCAACACGAGGGTACCGCTTTATATTGGTTCTGGTGGACTATGCAACGCGATACCCGGAAGCGTTGCCTCTTCGCAATATCTCAGCACGCAGTATTGCAGAGGCCCTCTTCCACGTCATCTCCCGGGTTGGAATCCCAAAAGAGATTCTGACTGACCAAGGCACCTCGTTTATGTCACGAACACTGAGCGAACTGTATGGGCTACTGGGTATTAAGCCGATCCGCACCAGCGTTTATCACCCACAAACGGACGGTTTAGTTGAACGGTTCAATCGCACCCTCAAAAATATAGTCAAAAAATTCGTAAGTGAGGACGCACGTAACTGGGATAAGTGGCTCGAACCCTTGTTATTTGCAGTGCGAGAGGTCCCCCAAGTCTCCACAGGGTTCTCCCTGTTTGAATTATTATATGGGCGTAAGCCGCGCGGCACCTTAGATGTACTGCAGGAAAATTGGGAGGAGGGACCTTCACAGAGCAAAACCAAAATTCAGTACGTTATGGACCTGCGCGCAAAACTCCACACGCTCACCCACCTAACTCAGGAGAATTTGCGGCAGGCCCAGGAACGGCAAGCCCGCCTGTACAACAAGGGCACGCGCCTTAGAGAGTTCACTCCGGGAGATAAGGTACTCATCCTGTTGCCCACGTCGAGCTCCAAATTAATCGCCAAGTGGCAAGGACCCTTTGAGGTCACACGGCGAGTCGGGGGCGTCGACTATGAGGTAAGGCGAACGGACAGGGAGGGGGCACTACAGATCTACCACCTCAATCTGCTGAAACTCTGGAACGAGGACGTCCCCGTGGCGTTGGTGTCGGTAGTTCCGGAGAAGGCGGAGCTGGGGCCGGAGGTTCAAAAAGGGACATTGGCATCACGTACCTCTCCGGTCCCCTGTGGAGACCACCTCTCCCCGACCCAACTCACGGAGGTCGCCCAGTTGCAGGCCGAGTTTTCGGATGTGTTCTTGCCCCTACCCGGTCGCACTAACCTCATAGAACACCACATAGAGACGCCCCCGGGGGTGGTAGTGCGTAGCTGCCCTTATAGGCTACCTGAACACAAAAAAAAGGTGGTTCGGGAAGAACTTCAGGCCATGCTCGAAATGGGCATCGTCGAGGAGTCCCACAGTGACTGGAGCAGCCCGGTGGTCTTGGTTCCCAAGGCCGACGGCTCGGTCCGGTTCTGTGTGGACTATAGAAAAGTCAACGCGGTGTCTAAATTCGACGCGTACCCAAAGCCTCATATTGATGAGTTGCTCGATCGACTAGGCACGGCTCGCTTTTACTCGACACTGGATTTGACGAAGGGATATTGGCAGATCCCCTTGACTCCATTATCCCGGGAAAAAACGGCCTTTTCCACACCGTTCGGCTTACACCAGTTCGTCACACTTCCATTTGGGCTGTTTGGGGCGCCCGCTAGGTTTCAGCAGCTGATGGACAGGGTCCTCCGGCCCCACGCCACCTATGCAGCCGCTTATCTAGACGATATTATCATTTATAGTAATGACTGGCAGCGGCACCTGCAACACCTGAGGGCCGTCCTTAGGTCGCTGAGGTGGGCGGGTCTCACTGCCAACCCAAAGAAGTGTGCGATTGGGCGGGTGGAAGTACGGTATCTGGGCTTCCACTTGGGCAACGGGCAGGTGCGTCCCCAAATTAATAAGACAGCAGCGATTGTGGCCTGCCCGAGGCCCAAGACCAAAAAGGGGGTGAGACAGTTCCTGGGGCTGGCTGGCTACTATCGTAGGTTTATACCTAATTATTCGGACGTCACCAGCCCGCTGACTGACCTCACTAAAAAGGGGGCGCCAGATCCGGTCCAGTGGACGGAGCAGTGCCAGCGGGCTTTCTCTGAGGCAAAGGCTGCACTGTGTGGGGGGCCACTTTTACACTCCCCTGACTTCTCTCTCCCTTTTATGTTACAGACGGATGCGTCGGACAGAGGGCTGGGGGCCGTTTTGTCCCAGCAGGTGGAGGGGGAGGATCGCCCCATCCTATACATCAGTCGGAAGCTGTCGGTGCATGAGGGGCGCTACAGCACGATTGAGAAGGAATGCCTGGCGATCAAGTGGGCGGTCCTCGCCCTCTGTTACTAACTGCTGGGGTGCCCTTTCACCCTCTGTTCGGACCACGTGCCCCTCCAGTGGCTCCACCGCATGAAGGATGCCAACGCGCGGATCACCCGTTGGTATCTGGCACTCCAACCCTTCAACTTCAAGGTGGTCCACAGGCCGGGGGCGCAGATGGTCGTGGCGGACTTCCTCTCCCATCAAGGGGGGGGAGTCGGCTGCGGGCCGGACGGGCGCCCGGCCTGAGTCGGTCGGTGGGGGTATGTGGCAGCAGGGGCGTGGTCAAGCGCCGGTCTGTGACAGGAGGGCGGAGCCAGGGAAGGTGAGTGGCAGAATCGCTACACCTGACGGTGATTAACCTGTGTTTTGTGTGTTTTCCCAGTAACCGCTCCCTATTTAAGGAGGCAGAGGGAGAGCAGAGGGAGCGCAACCCGGGACCAGAACGCAGAGTGTGTGTGTGTGTGTGTGTGTGTGTGTGCTTACGCCGCATAATAGAAACTGGCGATTGAAACTGAAAAGTTGTTTAATAAAAAGCCTTCTCTGCCTCTAAAGCGTTGTCCTGCCGTCCTCTGTGCTCCACCCACACGTTGTAAGCGCTACAGGCAATAAGGCAGGTTATGGAAGGAAGCAGCAGCCCAAATGAGGATAACAAACATTATATGCAGGGCATCACACAGACTCCCATGCAACTATGGGTAATTTGGTGTAGCCAATCCATATATTACCATGATTTGGGAGGGCAGAAGAAGCTGGCGCAGCCTGAGAAAACTCGAGACTAAAATTACTAGAACTCAGGATTGAACCTGGCACCATGAGGAACCAACACTAGCTGCTACTCCACCCTGAGAAGCAACATAACATTGTTAGGGACACAACCGAAGAATTAGGACAGGTTTACTCATTATTGCTATTGACTATGCAACCAGGATGTGTGTTTCATTCCTCTGACCCATTCATGTTGAAGCACATTAGCCCAGTAATTCATTGGAGTTGTCAGGTCACTGATTGGCATGTTTTTGGGAGGTGGGAGGAAACTAAAGCAAGACAGAAACCCTCTGTAGAAATTCGGACGGGTGAGTGGAGCACAGAAGGACGGCAGGCCAGAACTGAGTTCAAAAAAACCTCTTTATTGGCACTTTTCAGTGATTTTTACACTCTCCCAGCCATGCACGCACACACACAGGTTGTCTGGTTGGGGAGAGACCTCTCTTCCTCTGCTCTCTCTCCTTATATAGGGCGCGGTCACTGGGGAAGACACACAAATACAAGTTAACTGACATCAGGTGTAGTGGTTCTGCCACTTACCTTCCCTGACTCCACCCTCCAGTCACAGACCGACGCTTGACCACGCCCCCACTGCCACACCCTCCATGGATGTTGTGAGAACATGGAAAACTTTCCATAGGCAATAACATAAGTTCAGGAGCAAGCCTCTGTGAAACCTACTATGTATTGGTAACACTGGGTTGTACATACTCATTTCAATAAAGCTGTACGTTTTCAAAAAGCATGTTATCTACAATAATAAGAACTAACTGCAAGATTCCCAGTAGGCTATTACATCTGATCAACATCTAGGCCTTATTTGTGGAGTGGAGTGGAGTGGAGTGGAGTTATTAGTGTGGAGTGGAGTTATTAGTGGAGTGGAATAAACTGTTGCCGAGAGGACGCTGGCATGTTTGTTGCCACTTCTCGCATCTCGCACCTCGCTTTTAACTACGGATCTCTGATCTCGTCTCTCTACAATCATAAGCTGCGTCTGTTTTAAGCTGTTTTTGTTCCACTTTGCCTGCATTTAAACTGTTGTTTCGCTGCTGTGTAGGGAAATACAGTTTATGACGCGAGCCTTGGACTACTTCAGCCTCCTAATTCTCACACAAAACTGTGGATTGCCTACCTCCTCGCTTTCGGCGCATAGGATATACTTCGACCTTATCCACCGGCCTTCACCATTACACCACAGGACTGTCTGTTTGTCAGTCCGCATCTTGCTCTGCTGCTGTTCCCCTGGGTGTAGCATTGGTTAGCAAACCAAGCTAGCTGACAAGGTGTCTGTGATTGTCCGGTGCTCCTCTGCTGCCATGGCGCTGATAAAATACACCGTAGGTGAACTCCTAAAACTCAACACCGTCTTCTTGTCTTCTCCAAGTTGCCTCGAGGTTATTAAATCTCTCCACCTCCTGCGTCAACCACCCTATGTGCACAGGGCTGTTTGCCACAAGTTTGTTTTTAACACCAACATGACTTCGGCTATCCCAGTGGTCAGGTGCGCTGCGTCCCTGCAGAGTCGTGTTGAACGTAAGTCACGCCCACCACCTGCCAATCTCCGGAGCCTGGCCTGCATTGACAGCTCTGCACCCACTAACAGGACAGCCTTGTTCATGCTGCAAAACATCAGGTCCATAAACAACAAAGCTGTTTTTATTCATGACATAATCTCAGAGAAAAAACTGGACTTTCTATGCCTAACAGAAATGTGGCAGAGCCAACAGGATTTTCTTAGCTTCAACCAAGCTACCCCACCTGGATACACCTACACTTACAAGCCCCGCGGCCATGGCCGCGGTGGTGGACTTGCCATCATACACCATTCTGATTTCGTGGTCAAAGAACATCCTGTCAGTGTATCATCCTTTGAATGTCTACATCTTACTGTGAATGGTGCTGCACAGCTGCAATTGGTCCTTATATACCGACCACCTAAAGCCTTCGCCAACTTCCTCCCTGAGCTCACTGAGCTGCTTGCTGCTGTCTGCCCCCTGTCCCCATCAACCATCCTACTGGGTGACTTCAACATTCATGTGGACAATAGCAGCTGCTCTTTTGCAGCCGACTTTCTGTCACTCCTGGACTGTTTCAACATCACTCAGCATGTGCATGGCCCCACCCACAGCAAAGGACACACCCTCGATCTGGTATGCAGCACCGGCTCACCTCTATTACATCTGGAATGCACTGACTTGGCCATATCAGACCATTATGCCATTCTGTTCTCGATCCCTGTACCCCTCCGCAGACAACGCTGTATGCGGACAATCACTTTTCGCAATATCAAGAATGTGTCTCTGCCTCTGCTATCCCAAACTCTAGTGACCCATCTTGCAGCCCCTGACTCTGACTCTGCCCTCCCAGTGGATACCCTGGTGGAACATTATAACACCATGCTCTCCACCAGCCTGGATGCTGTGGCCCCAACCATCACCCGATCTGCCTCTTTCTCCCGACCTGCTCCTTGGTTTACATCTGAGCTTCGCCTCATGAAGCAAACTGGGCATCGGCTCGAGCGATGGCATAAAACATCTGGCCTCATTGTCCACCTGGAGGCTTACAGGGACCATGTCAGGAGCTACAAGCAGGCCCTCACCACTGCCAAAACTCGCTACTTCTCCACTCTCATAAATAACCAGCAACATCATCCCAGGATGCTTTTTTCAACAATCAACCGCCTTCGCCGCCCTCCTTATACACCCCAACCATCCGACGCTGCTGACCTGTGCTCCAGGTTTCAAGACTTTTTCATATCCAAAGTCAACACCATCCACCAGCAGCTACTTTCTACACCTCCAACCACAACTCAACAACATGATGACGAGCCACCTGGCACTCTCCAGCTATGGCAGGACATCTCCATCCCTGCTGCCTGTCCACCGCAGCACCGCCTCTCCTGCTTCACTTTACTGGACCATGCCCAGGTCCTCGACCTGGTGACTAAAGCCAAGCCATCATCCTGTCTGCTGGACCCCATGCCTACCATCTTGGTCAAATCATGTCTTCCTACCCTCTGCCATACCATGATGACTATCATCAACACATCTCTGGAGTCTGGTGTTGTGCCCACCAGCTTCAAAACCGCTGCTGTCATCCCCACTTTGAAAAAGCTTGGTCTGGACCCTGATGACCCAAACAACTACCGTCCTATCTCCAACCTTCCTTTCCTTAGTAAAATCCTGGAAAGAGCAGTGGTGGCCCAACTCCAGCAGCACATGTCCCACCATGAGCTCTTTGAACCTTTACAATCTGGCTTCAGAGTGCACCACAGTACAGAGACTGCTCTTGTCAAAATCACCAACGACCTTCTCACTGCTGTAGATAATGGCTGTATCACCATCCTCATCCTCTTGGACCTCTCAGCAGCTTTTGACACAGTCTCTCACTCCATCCTCTTGCAGCGGCTCTCTGAGTTCACTGGACTATCAGGCACAGCACTTCTCTGGTTTTACTCATACCTATCCAACCGGCAACAATTCATCACACTCAAAGACTCCCGTTCCACCACAGCAACCATCAGCCACGGCGTTCCGCAAGGTTTGGTGCTTGGCCCTCTTCTCTTCACCATATACATGCTCCCTCTTGGATGCATTATTCGCTCCCATGGTCTCAGCTTCCATTGCTACGCCGACAACATACAACTATACATCAGCACCAAACCCTCTGCTCAGCTCCCCCCCACACCTCTCATTCTATGTCTGCAAGACATCAAAACATGGATGACCAACAATCTTCTCAAGCTGAACAGCAATCAAACTGAGCTCATGGTGGTGGCACCAGCACCACTGCTCAGGAAGGTTGGAGATTTCCACCTGGACATTGATGGCTGCTCCATCACTCCATCCCATGAAGTCCGTAACCTGGGTGTCATTTTGGATTCATCACTATCATTCCAGTCTCATATCAAAAAAGTCACTAAATCTGCTTTCTTCCATCTCCGAAACATCTCCAGACTCAGGCCCTTACTTTCAAACACAGTTACAGAGACTCTCACTCATGCCTTTATCTCCTCCTGTCTAGACTATTGCAATGCTATTCTGCTTGGTCTACCCAACAAGGTCATAGACAGACTGCAATATGTCCAGAACTCTGCTGCCAGGATCCTTACAGGCACTAGGCCCTGGCAGCACATCACCCCCATTCTCAAACAGCTTCACTGGCTCCCCATCAAATCTCGCATCATCTACAAAGTCCTCCTCCTCACTTTCAAGTCCCTTCATGGCCTGGGTCCCCATTACCTCTCTGAGCTCCTCCACCCCTATACTCCCTCAAGATCCCTGCAGTCCTCATCCAAGGGCCAGCTGGTTATTCCTCGTTCCAGACTTAAGGCCACCAGTGACAGAGCATTTCATGTAGCTGCTCCATTTCTGTGGAACAAACTACCCAACACCATTCAGCATGCCCCTTCACTGGCAGTGTTTAAGCAACATCTCAAAACACATCTTTTCTTGGAGGCCTTTGGCTGCTAGTTTCCATAAGCACATACACCTACATACACACCTACACACACCTACACAGATACCTTGTTAAGCGACCTTGGGTGTTTTGAAAGGCGCTATATAAAACGAAAGTATTTATTATTATTATTATTATTATTATTATTATTATTTGACCACCTTAGAAAAAAAAAAGCAGTACTAATCAAAAGTTAGGGCACACCTCCTAATTCAATGTTTTTTCTTTATTTTAATAAATGAAAAGACACTTCACTTCTTAAAGTAATAATGGGCTGTGTGATGACCCCGCCTCTGTTGGCTGCTGGGTTGGCTGCATGTCTGTGTTTTTATGTTGCAGATGCATGTATATAGTATGTGAGGCTGACCTGTTATTGGGAACACCTGAGCCCGGTGTTCCTGGTATTTAAGAGCAAATCAGATTTGTGCCCAGGAGAGAGAGAGGAAGGAAGAACCTCTGTTCCCCTACACTTCTTGTTATTGTTTTCTTTTTCCAAACCAACACCCTGCTTCAGTCTGTCATCCATGCATACATACTGACACTACTGATTCACTGACTGTCACACCTCATAATTTTTTTGATGTTTTGACTGTTGGAGTTGCTTTTGAATAAATTAACTTCTTTTTGTACCTCCTGCGACTGGTCATGATTTTGAGCCAGTCGTGACAACTGCCATTTCTCTTCAGCTAGTTGAGAGGTTCTTGACAAAATATGGATTAGAAGAGAATTGCTTGGGCCAAGAAACACAAGGAATGGACATTAGACCTGTGAAAATCTGTACTCTGGTCTGAGGAGTCCAAATGTAAGGTTTTTGGTTCCAAGTGCCATGTATTTGTGAGATACAGAAAATGGATGGTATGGGGAATGAACGGTATCTGTGTGGGGAAGCCATGGCCTAAAGGTTAGAAAAGCAGCTTTGGGACCAAGAGGTTGCTGGTTTGATTCCTTAGACTAGTAGGAATAGCTGAAGTGCCCTTGAGCAAGGGATCTAAACCCAGGCGGCTCTGGATATGTTGTGCATTGCTCTGGATAAGAGCGTCTGCTAAATGTAATGTGTAGGTCCCACTGTGAAGCATTGTTTCAAACAAAATTGAGGGCACACTTAATGAGCACCATAACCACAGCATTCTGCAACGATATAGTTTGTGCTTATTGGGACCATCATTTGTTTTTCAACAGGGCAATGACCCAGAACACACCTCCAGGCGATGGAAGGGCTATTAAACCAAGAAGAGAGTGAAGTGCTGAATCAGAAGACCTGGCCTCCACAATCTCCCAACCGTAACCCAATTAAGATGGTTTGGGGTGAGTTGGACCGCAGAGTGAAAGAAAAGCAGCCAATAAGGGCTCACCATACAGTATATGGCATCTCCATGGCAAATTCTCAAATCTAACTGGTCTGACAGGAGTTTAACTGAAAGGCACATTACAGGATTGTGTTCACATGTTCATCATAATATGCTTTTGTTACTATAGTAACAACATTCACTGCAAGAGATTTGTATGGCACTAATTGAAACCTAATAAACAGTAATAATGTGTTATTTAGGGCGGCACGGTGGTGTAGTGGTTAGCGCTGTCGCCTCACAGCAAGAAGGTCCTGGGTTCGAGCCCCGGGGCCGGCGAGGGCCTTTCTGTGTGGAGTTTGCATGTTCTCCCCGTGTCCGCGTGGGTTTCCTCCGGGTGCTCCGGTTTCCCCCACAGTCCAAAGACATGCAGGTTAGGTTAACTGGTGACTCTAAAATTGACCGTAGGTGTGAATGTGAGTGTGAATGGTTGTCTGTGTCTATGTGTCAGCCCTGTGATGACCTGGCGACTTGTCCAGGGTGTACCCCGCCTTTCGCCCGTAGTCAGCTGGGATAGGCTCCAGCTTGCCTGCGACCCTGTAGAAGGATAAAGCGGCTAGAAATAATGAGATGAGATGAATGTGTTATTTAACAAAGTAAAGCATTGATATGGTGATACATTTTGTAGGAGACATTTAGTATTCATGGAAGGACTCCTCAGTGTCTGCAGTTCATAAAGAGACTCATGGAAGAGTCTTCAGGATGTAGAGGGTATGATAAGCTGCATTTTGCTGTTTGTTTTTTAATTAACTTCAATTGAGAAAAAAGAAAGCTTAATGAGGCAATGACTGTTTGTTTATAGCTGCAGACATAAGTGATAACGGGAACTTGTTTCACAGATGTATCACAAGATTAAATATAACTACAAACAGAAAATCTATAATGTGTCACTTTAATTAAATTGTCAATATTGACCAATTGCTGCCATATAAGAGGAATAAAGTTCTTCAGATTGCACTGTTATTGGGAAAAATCTACTTTGTAACAGTTTTATACATTAATTGGCTATAGTGAGAATGCTGGGGAAAAATATGATGTCATGCATTTCTGAAAAGGAAAAAAGGACAGGAGTGTAATTCTGAGTTCCTGCAGAAGTCCCCCCCCCCCCCCCCCCCCCAACATATCCAGAACAGTTCATAATGTACTTACATGAGCTATTTTTCAGCTGGGTATGGAGTAATAAACTAAAATAGTGTCATGGTTCAGGACTTGTACTCACCAATGCTAATTCTTACAGAGAGATGATACATCACAATGTGTACCGTCCGTGATCAATGGAGTTATGACCTTAGTCATAAGATCCTTCTCAATAGCCAAGTATATGGTCATGGTGCAGACAGACAGAGTTAACAGAGATAAAGCCATTCTCAAGGTCAGGCACATGCTCATTTGGTCAACCTAGATCCCAGAAGAATGATTAGATGAATTAACACTGTAGTCCTGAAATCCTGGGGACTTCTATAGTTTGAAGTTTTACATATTCCCAACAGTCATAACTGATCTGTTTATTATTTGGTGTGTTAGGAATGGAAGAAAACTGGACATTATTTCCCATATTCTTCAACAATTCCCACCCACTAGCATATTTTTCATATGATATGGAGCATGAGGGCTATCACATGCTTCCTCCAAGACATATGAAGCCAGTCACAGCATCTTTTCATGCCACATCAGGGCAGTGTGACACACTTGGAAGAAAATGTGGTCTGCCCTCTTCCACATACATGAGCTCAGAGATGCCTACAATGTTTAGGATCGCACTGATTGACAGGGGAGAAAGTATCCCCCCCACCCCCTTGTGTGATGTGATTTTGAATGGAATGTCAGTGTAGAATTAGCTATGGTGGAGGATTTCATTTTATGAAAATGTCAAGTCTATAAATGTCACACTATATTTAGTGAGGAGCAAGAATTCACTAACCACTTTCCATAATTCCTGAAGCTAATTTTAGAGCTCTGCTAAGGGAAGAAGAATCCACTGCATAAAACAGGGTGTATAAAAATAGGACAATCATTACCCATTTTGTTCTTTTCAGAAAGAAGAGAAAACAGCCCACTATCTTTCTATTGCCTCATGTTTTCATGGTTCATGAAATCACAGAGTTAAAGTTTACCAGTTAAGTCCAATGAGCCACTACAGGAAACCAGCTCTTTTTTCGTGCCCCAAAAAGACTGAATTGAGCAACACAGTCATTGTAAAAGCTGAGACAGAGCTGGTAGTCACAGAAAATCATATACTATAAGATGGTTAACACTTAAAGGGATAGTTCGGGATTTTTGACATGAATCTGTATGGCATCCCCATCAATAGTGTCGTGCAAACACACTGACTTACCCCTGACAGCATCCTGTGAGTCCAGTTTTGGTCCAGACGAAAGTAGTCCAGCAAGTTTGTTGGGGTCACGAAAGTAAAACGTTTTTTGTCTCAAAACAGTATGTGTTCAAAAGAGTGATATATTTGCATCACAAAACCATTGCCAAATAAAAAGTCAGACCTCGAAATCGCTTGGTACTATTTTCTCTCCCTTCTTATCACTGCGCGCTGCCGCCGGGTGACAGCCACGGCTGTTTCATTCATTGTTTACTAGTGATGGGAATTTCGGCTCTTTTTCGGGAGCCGGCTCTTTTGGCTCTTCTTACTATAAGGAGCCGGCTCTTTTGGCTCCCAAACAGCTCCTGAGATTTTATTTTTTATTTAAAGGAATACGCCACCCCCAGATGAAATTGAGTCAGTCCCTGCAGTCCCTAGAGTTGGATGAGTGAGCCAAAGCATTTTGTAGCCGACCCAGCCATTGTCCTGATCTATAAACGCCCTGGTTAGCTTAGCTTAGCATAGTCGCTGTAATCCGGTGTGTCCAGCTAGCATTGTCGTTGCAAAAGTGAATTAAATAACTCAAGATTTTTTATAATTATTTCTCATGACCTGTACATTCACATCGAGTACACATATCAATGCAAATTAACACGAAGGGATTTACTAGACCAATTTATATCTGGAACTATTTTCAGCCACAGCACAGGCAAAGCACCGCTGCAGGCGCAAAGACACCGCGCAGCGCCTGAAAACGGGTGCGCAGCGCCTGAAAACCCGTTTTCAGGCGCTGCGCGGTGTCTTTGCGCCTTCCTTTTCCTACCTATTCCTTTAATTGCTGCAATTAACTAGTTAATTCTGATTCTATTTCTCCTCTCAGTTATAATCTGTCCTGCTTTTGAAAAGATCCTCTCTGAGGGGACAGATGCTGCCACTATACACATCCTCCGTGCCATCACGTGTGTAAGCCGTGGATAGAGTGCAGCCTTGGTCTCCCACCAGCTTAGTGGGTCTGCGTTTCGCTGTAACAGGGGCTCCTTTGAATGGTAATAGACAACACAAAGACGCAATCGGACAGCAACTTTTTTTGTGAAAGTCTCTCTCTCTCTCTCTGAGGCACCTAAGGACAAAAAACTAATTCGGCTCCCCAACTTGGCTCCCACCAAAGAGCCGGCTCCCGTCGTTCACTTCAAAGAGCCGGCTCTTTGAACCGGATCGTTCGTGACCAACACATCACTATTGTTTACTGCTAGCAAAGTTAGCGACAACATGTCTGACTACGACAGCAACGTTGAAAACATTGACTTCATCTCACAGCCAAAGGGATATCTTTATGAACCCGAATATACAGATGAAGAAATTCGCCAGATGGAGTTAGAACGGGCAGAGAGAGAAAGGGTGGACAGACAAGTGGAAGAAGGTGAAGCTGGAGCCGCAGCTGGAGCCGCGAGACACAGGGTGACCGACAAATGGTGGTGTACTTGTTCCAAATGTGAAGTTATGCAGACAGAGGTGGAGTGCTACTGCTGCCACGAATGGGATCTCATCATGCCACAGATGCAAGACCTTTCAATTGACGAGGAGGCCAGCGTGCCAGCTGTCAACATGACAGCGCGCAGTGATACCGAGGGAGACAAAATATAGCGCCAAATAATTGCGAGGTCTGACTTTTTATTTGGCAACGGCTTTGTGATGCAAATATATCACTCTTTTGAACACATACTGTTTTGAGAAGAAAAATGTTTTACTTTCATGACCCCAACAAACTTGCCGGACTACTTTTGTCTGGACCAAAACTGGACAAGAACTGGACTCACAGGATGCTGTCGGGGGTAAGTCAGTGTATTTGCACGACACTGTTGATGGGGATGCCATACAGATTCATGTCAAAAATCCCGAACTATTGCTTTAAATACATGTATAACTTCATTCTGTTTAGAAGCTTTTGAAAGATATTTACAAAAGACAGAAAAAGAAAACCAAAGAGAAATGCTTGTGCTTCTTGCAATTATGCATCAACAAGAACTGATCCAAGTCATTTATGAACAATCAATATTAGCAGTCACAAACTTGCAAAGCTAGGCAATCAAAGTCAAAACATAGGACAGAAGCAAGCACAAAATAAAAAAAAGCTGAGTTAACAATAAAATGATCCCAACACTCAAAAATAAAACACTGAAATGGCAAAACGTCAAAGATAGTTTGTGAATTAAGTGATGTTAGTACACAAGTAAATGAGGGTTAACACAAAACAGGTGAATTCAACAGGCAGGTGAGTGAGAGCAAGCGAATGTGTCAACTGGATTGTAGATTTGTGGTGGCTTCTAGACTGGCAATGAATACAGTTGTGAAAAACAGCTACACACACATACATACATATATACACACACACATACATGTATGTATGTATGTACCATATGTATGTGTGTGTGTGTATATGTATATATATTATACAGTGTGTATATATATATATACACACACGCGCGCGTGCGCACACACACACACACACACACACACACACACACACACACATACATACATATATATATATATATATACACACACACAACCCCGATTCCAAAAAAGTTGGGACAAAGTACAAATTGTAAATAAAAACGGAATGCAATAACTTACAAATCTCAAAAACTGATATTGTATTCACAATAGAATATAGACAACATATCAAATGTCGAAAGTGAGACATTTTGAAATTTCATGCCAAATATTGGCTCATTTGAAATTTCATGACAGCAACACATCTCAAAAAAGTTGGGACAGGGGCAATAAGAGGCTGGAAAAGTTAAAGGTACAAAAAAGGAACAGCTGGAAGACTAAATTGCAACTCATTAGGTTAATTGGCAATAGGTCATTAACATGACTGGGTATAAAAAGAGCATCTTGGAGTGGCAGCGGCTCTCAGAAGTAAAGATGGGAAGAGGATCACCAATCCCCCTAATTCTGCGCCGACAAATAGTGGAGCAATATCAGAAAGGAGTTCGACAGTGTAAAATTGCAAAGAGTTTGAACATATCATCATTTACAATGCATAATATCATCAAAAGATTCAGAGAATCTGGAAGAATCTCTGTGCGTAAGGGTCAAGGCCGGAAAACCATACTGGGTGCCCGTGATCTTCGGGCCCTTAGACAGCACTGCATCACATACAGGCATGCTTCTGTATTGGAAATCACAAAATGGGCTCAGGAATATTTCCAGAGAACATTATCTGTGAACACAATTCACCGTGCCATCCGCCGTTGCCAGCTAAAACTCTATAGTTCAAAAAAGAAGCCGTATCCAAACATGATCCAGAAGCGCAGACGTCTTCTCTGGGCCAAGGCTCATTTAAAATGGACTGTGGCAAAGTGGAAAACTGTTCTGTGGTCAGATGAATCAAAATTTGAAGTTCTTTATGGAAATCAGGGACGCCGTGTCATTCGGACTAAAGAGGAGAAGGACGACCCAAGTCATTATCAGCGCTCAGTTCAGAAGCCTGTATCTCTGATGGTATGGGGTTGCATTCCTGCGTGTGGCATGGGCAGCTTACACATCTGGGAAGACACCATTGTAGGTACCGCCTGTCTCGTCTTTTAGGACTACAACTCCCATCAATAACTTCCGCGGTGACCTACGTCACACCTGGGCGGGTTCACCTACGTCACATCCTCCATGAAGCCATAAGTAACTGAGCAAACTTCCGTTCTCTCTCTTTTGGCGCCGCGTGAGCTCAGCACACGGACACTAAGGAGATTCGCTCCCCCGAGCACCCAAGATAAAGACGTCTTTCTTGTGAGAAAAATAATTCAGCGTGGTTTTTGTTTACCATTGGCCATGGTAGAACTACTTAAATCGTGCTATCTCTCTCTCTCGGTTGAGCTACAGCCGGTTTGTTTGTCTATTATCAGTAACGTTACGCTGCCGCCCAAGCAGTTTAATTAAAAGTTAGAAGCGACTGGATTCCTTCTAAATCGCTGTGCACATTGTTGATCAGAGACTTTTCTTCACGAACGACAAGCGTCGGACCAAGAAATTCTCTGCGCCTTCCACGGAATCGACTCACGTGCTCCTGTGGACTCCAAAAGTCTCAGAACATCTCTATAATCCTGCACTGGAAGCAAAATACTGAAGTAAGGCTGGCATTTTTGGGCAGAAACTAGTCTTAGGAATTAGCTTTATGAAGTAGTGTGAATTTAAACTCAGAAATTGTTTAATTGTGCACACTGGTTTTTGTGTTCTACATTGTTCTATGTTCTCTCAGTTGTTTGTTTAATAGATAGGCTTTTGCATGCTCTCTATTCCTTCCTAACACCTTTAATTTCATTATTACGGTACATATATTTTGACCTCATCAAGACTTCAGTGGATTTAGTAATGTTATAAGCTAGTGGAGTTAGCTACCACGGCTAATCTGTTTTGTCTCATTAGCAACAGAGCTAATTCTTTTGTCTCCACCACGTGGTCATACACACAACCACACCTTAGCTAGCAACCCAGAGCTAATTCTTTTGTTTTAGGCCACAGGCCTCACACACACACACGCACACACATACACGCTCTCACACACACATGCACTCCCATGTACACACACATACCTCACTGTTTGCCAAAGATTTCAACTGCTATTATTCATTTTTATCTTTGTTATAATAAATTCAATTAATTGTTAAACTGTGTCTGTGTTGCTTCCATATTTTCGAAATCATCCAATCTCAAAGAATTCCAAAGTGTATATGAATGCCATTGGTTGTAGTATTTAGGTAATACGGTAAGTGATCCATTATTGTTGCATTAGTATTGACCATAATAATTTGGAATATACCATAATTTAGCTGTTTGGTAATTTATTATTAAGCACCAAAATTAATGGTATTATTAATAAGACTGATTTACTGATTTAATGAGACTGATTTAATGAGATTGATCACTTAAGACCAATTGCACGTACATATACCCTACGCCAGGGGTCTTCAATCCTATCCACAAAGGGCCAATGTGGCTGCAGGCTTTCATTCCAACCAAGCAGGAGCTACACCTGATTTCACTTGTTTAATCATTTCACCCTCGTCTCCAGTCAACAATCAAGTGAGCCTCCAATTTGGCTGTAATGAAAGCCTGCAGCTACACCGGCCCTTTGCGGATAGGATTGAAGACCCCTGCCCTACACCATCAATGCTGAAAGGTATATCCAGGTTCTAGAGCAACATATGCTCCCATCCAGATGATGTCTCTTTCAGGGAAGATCTTGCATTTTCCAACATGACAATGCCAAACCACATACTGCATCAATTACAGCATCATGGCTGCGTAGAAGAAGGGTCCGGGTACTGAACTGGCCAGCCTGCAGTCCAGATCTTTCACCCATAGAAAACATTTGGCGCATCATAAAACGGAAGATACGACAAAAAGACCTAAGACAGTTGAGCAACTAGAATCCTACATTAGACAAGAATGGGTTAACATTCCTATCCCTAAACTTGAGCAACTTGTCTCCTCAGTCCCCAGACATTTACAGACTGTTGTAAAGAGAAAAGGGGATGTCTCACAGTGGTAAACATGGCCTTGTCCCAACTTTTTTGAGATGTGTTGTTGTCATGAAATTTAAAATCACCTAAATTTTCTCTTTAAATGATACATTTTCTCAGTTTAAACATTTGATATGTCATCTATGTTCTATTCTGAATAAAATGTGGAATTTTGAAACTTCCACATCATTGCATTCCATTTTCATTTACAATTTGTACTTTGTCCCAACTTTTTTGGAATCGGGGTTGTACACACACATAATTATATATATAATATATGTGTGTGTGTGTGCGCGCATATATACACACACACACACACACACATATATATATATATATATATATATATATATATATATATATATAGTGTGTATATATATGTATATGTATATATATGTATACAGTTAGGTCCATGTATATTTGGACACTGACACAAATTTTCTTTTTTTACCTGTTTACTGAAACATATTCAAGTTATAGTTATATAATGGACATGGGCATAAAGTCCAGACTTTCAGCTTTCATTTGAGGATATCCACATTAAAACTGGATGAAGGGTTTAGGAGTTTCAGCTCCTTAACATGTGCCACCCTGTTTTTAAAGGGACCAAAAGTAATTGGACAATTGACTCAAAGGCTATTTCATGGGCAAGTGCGGGCAATTCCTTCGTTATGTCATTTTCAATTAAGCAGATAAAAGGCCTGGAGTTTATTTGAGGTGTGGTGCTTGCATTTGGAAGATTTTGCTGTGAAGAAAACATGCAGTCAAAGGAGCTCTCCATGCAGGTGAAACAAGCCATCCTTAAGCTGCGAAAACAGAAAAAAACCCATCCGAGAAATTGCTACAATATTAGGAGTGGCAAAATCTACAGTTTGGTACATCCTGAGAAGGAAAGAAAGCGCTGGTGAACTCATCAATGCAAAAAGACCTGGACACCCACAGAAGACAACAGTGGTGGATGATCACAGAATAATTTCCATGGTGAAGAGAAACCCCTTCACAACAGCCAACCAAGTGAACAACACTCTCCAGGAGGTAGGCGTATCAATATCCAAATCTATCATAAAGAGAAGACTGCATGAAAGTAAATATAGAGGGTTCACTGCACGGTGCAAGCCACTCATAAGCCTCAAGAATAAAAAGGCTAGATTGGACTTTGCTAAAAAACATCTAAAAAAAGCCAGCACAGTTCTGGAAGAATATTCTTTGGACAGATGAAACCAAGATCAACCTCTACCAGAATGATGGAAAGAAAAAAGTATGGCGAAGGCGTGATGCAACTCATGATCCAAAGCATACCACATCATCTGTAAAACATGGCGGAGGCAGTGTGATGGCTTGGGCATGCATGGCTGCCAGTGGCACTGGGTCACTCGTGTTTATTGATGATGTGACACAGGACAGAAGCAGCCGGATGGATTCTGAGGTATTCAGAGACATACTGTGTGCTCAAATCCAGCCAAATGCAGCCAAACTGATTGGTCAGCGTTTCATAATACAGATGGACAATGACACAAAACATAAAGCCAAAGCAACCCAGGAGTTTATTAAAGCAAAGAAGTGGAATATTCTTGAATGGCCAAGTCAGTCACCTGATCTCAACCCAATTGAGCATGCATTTCACTTGTTAAAGACGAAACTTCAGACAGAAATGCCCACAAGCAAACAGCAACTGAAAACCGCTGCAGTAAAGGCCTGGCAGAGCATTAAAAAGGAGGAAACACAGCATCTGGTGATGTCCGTGAGTTCAAGACTTCAGGCAGTCATTGCCAACAAAGGGTTTTCAACCAAGTATTAGAAATGAACATTTTATTTACAATTATTTAATTTGTCCAATTACTTTTGAGCCCCTGAAATGAAGGGATTGTGTTTAAAAAAATGCTTTATTTCCTCACATTTTTATGCAATCATTTTGTTCAACCCACTGAATTAAAGCTGAAAGTCTGAACTTCAACTGCATCTGAATTGTTTTGTTCAAAATTCATTGTGGTAATGTACAGAACCAAAATTAGAAAAATGTTGTCTCTGTCCAAATATTTATGGACCTAACTGTATATGTGTGTGTATATATATATATATATATATATATATATATATATATATATATATATATATATACACACACACACATATATATATATATATATATATATATATATATATATATATACACACACACACACACACACACACACACACACATATATATATATATATATATATATATATATATATATATATTAGTCACTAAAAGAGGTCATTGTTGAAGAATGGAAAAAGATTGATGTTGCAAAATGTTCCCAACTTGTTTATTCCATGCCTAGAAGACTTGGTGCTGTCATTAAAAATCATGGAGGCCATACAAAGTACTAGATGTAGCAGTTTTTGTTGTGGGGTGTACTCATTTTTGCACCACCCTAATTTGAGTAAAACTGAAAAAATGTGTAATCTAAGTTTATATTATTAACCTTACTTTCACGTTATAAGTTAAACAGATGTTATATTAAACTTTGTCTTGTCAACGTTTTGGAAATTGTTTGTGTTCATTGAGATATTGTTTAAAATGTTACTTTTCAAAGGGGGTGTACTCATTTACACTGAGCACTGTAAGAAAGGAGATATACTTGGTCATAAAGCCTTTGCACTGTGACTGTTGTAAGCAGATTGATAGTATTTATATCAGTCGATCCATGCTCATTATGATGAAATGATGAAATCTCCTGTTGGGTCTTATGTTCTTTACTCTAAAAATATGACCGTCATTCTGAGGTTAATTTTTATGCATAAGGGGGAACCATGCCCTTAACCCTGATGTAGTCATGACTCAGCCCTCTAAACATAAATGTCTAGTGACATCCCTTGTGTATATCACATAATCACCACAATCCCAAGTTTTTCCATTGTAAAGGTGACTTTGTCAGCTACTGAAGTGAAATTTCAAAGTAGCCTAAGGCAGAAAACCTTCCAGGAACTGTTTTACTATATTGTAACTGAGTTGATTGGTTGAATCAGATGCATTGAGTAAAGGATAAAACACTCACAGGCATGCTGATATAAATAATAATTGTTGTTGTTGTTATTATTATTATTATACTCAATGATGGTGCAGTGGTTAGCACTGTCGCCAAGTTCTGGGTTCGAGCCCAGTGGCCAACGGGGGCCTTTCTGTGTGGAGTTTGCATGTTCTCCTTGTGTCTGCGTGGGTTTCTTCTGGGTGCTCTGGTTTCCCCCACAGTCCAAAAGACATGCAGGTTAGGCTAATTGGTGGCTCTAAGGCCAAGTTTACATTAGACTGTATCTGTCTCGTTTTCTTCGCGGATGCACTGTCCGTTTACATTAAAACGCCTGGAAATGCCGGGAAACGGGAATCCGCCAGGGTCCACGTATTCAATCCAGATCGTGTCTGGTCCGGTGCTGTGTAAACATTGAGAATACGTGGATACGCTGTGCTGAGCTCTAGCTGGCGTCGTCATTGGACAACGTCACTGTGACATCCACCTTCCTGATTCGCTGGCGTTGGTCATGTGATGCGACTGCTGAAAAATGGTGCGGACTTCCGCCTTGTATCACCTTTCATTAAAGAGTATAAAAGTATGAAAATACTGCAAATACTGATGCAAATACTGCCCATTGTGTAGTTATGATTGTCTTTAGGCTTGCCATCCTTCCACTTGCAAGTGGTAAGTGACTTGCGCACAGCGGCTCAGTCCCGAATCACTGCTTGTGCGCTTACCTCGCGCGCTCTGTGAGCTGCGCAGGGCCGGAGTGCGCACCCTCCAGAGGGTACTCGCTGTTCAGGGCGGAGTGATTTGGAGCGCAGCCGCTGAGGAGGAAGCGATGAGCCGCACTGACACATTTCTCAACTTACGTGCCGAATGTGATTAGCGTATCCGTGTATTGGCGTTGCTGTGTGCACGCAAATCGTGTATTGGCGTTGCTGTGTGCACGCTAATCGTTTTTAAAAACGTTAATCTGATGATCCGCTGATACGGTCTAATGTAAACCCCACCTAAATTGACCGTAGATGTGAGTGTGAATGGTTGTTTGTCTTTATGTGTCAGCCCTGTGATGATCTGGCAGCTTGTCCAGGGTGTATCCCACCTCTCGCCCATAGTTAGCTGGGATAGGCTCCAGCTTGCCTGCGACCCTGTAGAACAGGATTAAGCGGTTAGAGATAATGAGATGAATGAGAATTACTTAGTACTCGTGAAATTATCTTGGTGCATGGACAGATATTTTTACTTGATAAGACATCTTGGAATAAGTTGATTGCAATCTAGAATTAGGTTTAATAATCTTAGAATTGGTGTCTTGTATTCTTCTAATATAAAATGCTAGATCGTTTCAACTATTTTCAAGATATTTTCACTTGCTGATATAATTTTTTGCAGTGCAGTGCCTAAATATATTTAAAACAAAAAATAAATAAAGAAAAAAAATCAGTGAATGAGTAGGTGTGTCAAAACTTTTGATTGGTACTGTATGCCGTTTCTTATAGATATAAATCGTAGTTCCCTCAGCATTCTACTTTTTCTCTCTCTCAAGTTTAATAAGACAAGAAATGCAGCTTGACCTGATTCCCAGAAACCAAGAATTCAGCAGCATTGTGGTATAAATCAGGAAGTCTGATTCTTTTACCCTGTTACTAAGTTTAGTCTGAAATGAATTGCTGTGTCAGGAAGTGCTATTTGATAAACAGGCCCCCTGTTAGTTACCTATTATTTGTTGTTTGAAATATGTAGCTCACAGACAATAAAACCATATTTTTGTCAGATTTTTGCTAGTCAGCATCAATCGAAAGACACATTTACAGTGTCTTGCAAAAGTATTCATCCCCCTTGCTGTTTGTCCTGTTTTGTCACATTACAAGCTGGAATTAAAATGGATTTTTGGTGGGTTAGCACCATTTGATTTATACAACATGCCTACCACTTTAAAGGTACACATTCTTTTTTGTTGTTGTTTTTTTTAATTGTGACACAAACAATAATTAAGATTAAAAAAAGCAGAAATCAGGAGTGTGTATAGGTATTCACCCCCTTTCGTATGAAACCCCTATAAATAAGAGCTGGTCCAACCAATTCACTTCATCAGTCACATAATTAGTTGATTAAGGTTCATCTGTGTACAAAGTGTCACATGATCTGTCACATGATGTCTGTATGAATCACCTCACCTCACCTCATCTCATGGCGGCCTCAGTCGAGTCACACACCTGGAGCCCCAATCCTGTCGATCAGCCATGCAGTTGGCTAGCTCAGCTGTACTGGTTGCACCCACGTCCCTTTTCAGGGTGTTGATGAAGGTTGCAGGGGGACGGCCTCAACTTCTGCAACTGTGGAGAGACTCCCACAGCACAAGTTCACCAGCAGGCAGTTTCTTGTGCCTGAAGCAGTGGCCCGCAAGCCCAAGTCTCCACCAGGCCACCTTGTCAGAAATTCTGGGGAGGGTACAATATAAATCTTCATTTGGTACATAGCTCTGCCAGCTGATGTTCAGAGCCACACATAACATCCAAGTGTAGGGGCCATCAAGAGATCATAAATCAACCTGTTCTGGAAGGACCCTGACTCTGAGACACTACTAAGCAAGCAACAAGAAAACCAAGGAGCACTCCAAACATGTCAGACACAAAGTTGTGTAGAAGTATAGATCAGGGTCGGGTTATAAAAAATATCCCAAACTTTGAATATCCCAGGGAGGCTCATTATAGCAAAATGGAAAGAAAATGTCACCACTACAAACCTGACAAGAGAAGGACACCCACCAAAACTCACAGACCAGGCAAGGAGGGCATTAATCAGAGATGTAACAAAGACACTAAAGATAACACTGAAGGAGCTGCAAAGATCCACAGCAGAAATGGGAGTATCTGTTCATAGGACCACTTTAAGCCATACACTCCACAGAGCAGGGCTTTATGGAAGAGTGGCCAGAAAAAAGCCATTGCTTTAAGAATAAAAACACTTGGAGTTTGCCCAACAGCATGTGGCAGACTCCCCAAACACATGGAAGAAGACTCCCTGGTCAGATGAGACTAAAATTGAGAAACATTGTTTCATTTTAACTCTGTACTGTACCAACTGTATATGGTTGACATGGCAATATAAAAAAAAAAAGCCTTGACCTTGACTCTGTGGCATAATTTGATTGCTGTACACCAACGCAACCCAACTGATGTGGAGTTGGAGCAGTTTTGCCTTGAGGAATGGGCAAAAACCCCACTGGCTAGATGTGCTAAGCTAATAGAGACATACCGCAAGGGACTTGCAGCTGTAATTGTAGCAAAAGGTGGATCTACAAAGTGTTGACTTTGGGGGGTGAATACCTATGCACAGTCCAGATTTCTGGGGGTTTTTTTTGTTTATTTGTTTTTTGTTTTTTTTCCATCTTAATTATTGTTTGTGTCACAATAAAAAATAAAAATAAATAATAAAAAAAAACAATTTGCACCTTTAAAGTGGTAGGCATGTTGTGTAAATCAAATGGTGCTTACCCTCCAAAAATCGATTTTAACTCCAGCTTGTATTGTGACAAAACAGGACAAATACCAAGGGGGATGAATACTTTTGCAAGAAGACACTGTACACTCGATGTTTAATGAAACAAGGACACACAGTCAGCTGACCTGTTTTGTCACCTTTCAATTCTGCAAGATCATCTGAACTATTTGATCAGTCTCTTGATGAGATGTTAAACAATGACAGAATGTGAAACATTGCGTGCACTCTTCATCCTCTTGAGTTGTAATTGGGCTCATGAATTTATATTCCTTAACTTAATATCTCCAATGAAGTTGCAGACGAACCTTCAAGGACAGCAAAGACTTTATTAATATTCAGTAAGAGCTGTACTGCTTATATTCAGCTAATCAGGCATGTAAAAAAAGGGAATGTTTATTGATACTGCAGTCTGCTGTTTGAGTTAATATTTAGTGTTTCATTCACTAATCTGCATGCAAATAATTGCATTAATGGATCAAATAGAAAATCAATGATTGCTTCGAAATGATGTGCTGCAGAAAAACACTATCAGTGGAAGAATTATGAGATTAACGTTATGTCTCAGGCTGTGTTATTTATTGCACATAATGATAGAGTTAAAGAAATACAGCAGGATTCAGCCAAGTGTCTGTCATGCTTGTAATAAATCACAGGTTGGAATTTCTCCATTTGCGGCCCTGCAGCGAGCGAGACCGTTATGACAGGATTATGTAATAAGGAGCTCATAGGTAACAAAATCAGCGGCAGTAATATTGCTATGCTGGTATCACATGGTCTCTATGATATTATTTTTTATGAACACTTTCACACCAAGCACTCCATACACTCAGTTTCTTGCTTGTGGTGGAACTCAGCCATGTTTCCACAGCTTAGGTGTTTTCAACCCCATAACTCATGACACACAGTCACGGTCTCAAGCTGTCATGTCCAGATGGGACAGACGCTTAACGGTTACAAATATGGCATGCTTACTCACACTAATGGACCTAAAATGGTGGCTATGCCCTGAAGAGCATGAAAATATTGAGCGGGGACACAGGAATAGACAATTTAAGTCTCAACACTGCCTTCGTGTAACCTTTCCAGCATTTTCACAAATGTTATAGTTTGTGATGACCTTTTTCTTGCAGAAAAAAGAACTGATGAATATTTTAAGACCGTGTGAGCAAAGAGGCTTTTTAAATGATTCAAATTATTATTAGCACCGGCTGCAAGAACAAACCTGCAGCACAAAGCATTAGCACAGAGCATACGTAATGTTCTTGATATTTCCATCCTGAAAGCATTTTGCTCAGGCCATTTATCTTCTGACTTCATTCAAGGGTACTGCAACGAACAATGACTCAGTAAACCCTGTGTTGACTTTTTTTGATGGACAGTATTTCATGTACTTATGTTCTGGGCAAAGCTGTTGTCTGTGTTTTCATCCCACTGTGTACCTACCATGCCCTCTATATTTGTGACCTACAGAGAGCTCATGCTAACAGCCCAGAATAGAAAGTGCCACGTCATTGCGCTGCTGAGCTGAGCAAAAGTGTCAGCATTAACAGGGCATGGGGACAGTGAAATCACAGGTCCAAGATGACCTTGGCCCAGGCAAATGCACACACTGCAGTGCTCTAGTGTTTCATATATAAGAGGAGGGGGAGGAGGAGTGTGAATTTTCTCTGAAATACCTGACAGCGTAGGACATGTTCATTATTCCTAAATAGTCCAAAATATCCAGCCAGCTATATTTAAATAATATTGGCTGGCACTGAGTGGTATATCAGATATATTCCATTCAGCTAGAATGATATTGAACGAGTCAAAGACGAGTTAGCTGAACCATGCTAGCTGAATGGAATATATCTGATATACCATGAAAAAAGCCATTATTATTATTATTATTATTATTATTTACATACATACATGCATGCATGCATGCATTGTCAAAGGCCAACACTAGCTTACCTGTGAATCGGCACCGTCAGCGCAGCAGTGAAGTAACCTTCCAGCTGGTGTAGTGTTCATCAGTAGTGTTAGCAAACACTAATAAAGTGGTCAGCCAGTGCTATCGAGAACAAATAGCACAGACTAAAAACTGAGAAACTAAGACTTCTGTCTCCAGACTTGTCTTCCACGCACACTCGCTACAGTATTTTTCACTCATACTTAAGTGTTCATTTCCATATGTAATTTACTTAGTTACTTTTAAAATCAACATTAACAGCTACACACAACGGAGCTACCTGGCACCCTGCTGCTAATCCCTTGCAAAATCCTTTGCCCTGTTGCTTTTTTGGTGCGTCTGGCTAAGTTTTGGCTGAGCTGAAGTCCCAGCTCTAATGGTAACGGTTCACCAGTGCTTGTAAATATGCGTGAAGAATATCTAATGAAGTTTTGGTAGCCTTTTGGGTGTTCAAGGCATCTTTCTCTTTCCTGGTGAACAAAGAAATGGTTCTGCACCTGTGCAGCAGAAAACTGTCTCATTGGATATTCGCCTCAGCTCTGACATGTGATGTCATGTTGTCTTGACAACCATGCTGTTAGGACTGGGACTGTTTTGGCCTCTAGAGGCCGCTGTTATTTCCATCTTGTCATGTTTATTTTTGGCCTCTAGAGGCCGCCACTGTGTTTTGTGTTTGTCTTCATTGCCTGTTTCCTGCCCCGCCCTGTTCCTTAATTAGTGTGTGTATAAATACCCCTCTGTTTGTTCCCTTGTCAAAGAGTCTTTTTCCTATGCTATGCCTGTTAGTGCTAGTTCCCTCTGTTCCATGGTCCTTGCCTGTGTCTTTGTGGTTTTTGTACTTTGCTTTCTTTTTGGACCTTTTTGAATTTTGTATTTACCATTTTTGAGATCTTCTGAGCGTTTGCATTTTTGCCTTTTCTTTTCTTATTTTTGGACTTTGAACTTTTGGATATTTTTTATTTTCCCTTTATCTTCTGAGCTTTTGGATTACTTTTGTTTTTTGCCTTGGATTGTACATTTTGTAAATAAACTTTTTATACTTTTCTACTTCTGCCTCACGCCTCTGCACTTGAGTCATCCCCCTGGTGGCCTAGTGGGGGTTTGCTGGATTATTACACCAGTGAACCAGGTTCAAATCCCAGCAAAGCCCTAACATATGCAATATTGTAAACCATATTCAATGCTCATTCTCCATTGGGTCAAGTGATGTAATACACATAGGATAAGTGATATGCTAGCAATATTGCATGCTATCAAACCAAATGAATAAAACCCACTAGAAGGGAATAGAATACATGTTTTTATTCAATCGAAAAAGTGCCCTGTATGTATAGTAATCAGCATTAGTGTTCATCAGGTGTTCATAAATATTTTTTGGTCTTTAACAGGAAAAATGTTATTATTGGATAAAATATTATTGCATAAAATATAAAAACCTCTCAGGTTCCAGTCCTCATTTTAGCAGGGGAAGAATGTAAGCTCCTTGGGGCTTGAGGGCTTTTCTAATTTGTTCTGGGGTATTTGATGGCTACATAAGATCTTCATGAAAACTGACATGAATGTAAGACTTACTGCAAAAGGAATTAACTTTCATAAGAAATTGTGTGGGTTTTTTTATTTTGAGGTCAGCTGAGAGATTTTGGTTGATATAAGGCTGTGTTGTGTCTCTTTTGGAGTCAGTGTTACTAATTGCGTGTCATGTTTTTGTTCTTAAGTGTTTTTGTTGTTGTTTTTTTACTCCCTCCTTCCCCTCTTAGTTCATGTCCATTGTGTCTTCTTATTAAATCACACTAGGTTGTTTTGTTGTAGTTGTCCATCATCTATGATGATGACATTTCCAGCATGGAAGCAATTTAATGCCTGTGGGAGCATTTGTGACTGATTATCCTGATGTTACATTTGACCACAGATGTCACACACAAAAGAGCTGTCTGGTTGAGACTGCTGAAGTTCGCACTCGTGGTGAGCAAGCCTCTTCACATGTGATGCCTCTCTGCGTTAAACCTCAAATGATGAGACTTTATTTTCAGAAGGTTAGTAACCAGTTTAGCTCATGCTAATCTTACACTGGGCCTTCTATCCAGGCTTGGGACTGGCATTAAGTATGCACTGCCTTGTACAACCATAGTGGCTGAGTATTTTACCTAATCTGCATGTCTTTGAACTATTGGGGAAACTGGCGTCACCCTGTAGACACACGGAGAACATGCTAACTCCACATAGAAAGGCCCCTGTAAGCCATGGAATTCAAACCCGGAACCTTCTTGCTGTGAGGTGACAGTGCTAAGCACTACACAACTGTCCTGCCCAAAATGCTGTGACACCTATGTGTACTGCGTTGCGCCACAGCACGTGGTCCATAGCTGTTTCTTCCCACATTTAGTGGTCAATCTTGCAAAGCTTTAGAGAATGTTTGAGGTTGTCTTTGTTGCACCTTCTCTGGCCACCTTGAGTGCGTTTGCCATTGTCAAGCTCAGAATAAAAAGACTTTTTGTTAACTGATAATCAGGCATGAAGATTAGGTGACCTGACCAACATAGTTGAGTTTTTATGATCTTGGATGCAATACTGGTAAAGTTTGCGCAAGCTAGGATAGCCACATCAGGTATGTGATCTTGCCAACAGATGCCTAAGAGTGAGCGCAACTTGTGCTGGTGAAAGTGTTCCAAATCCCTAATATGGCCATGGTAGGTAGTCTACATTTCACAGCCATAGAATAGGGAGCTGAGGACAACTGTGTTGTAAACCTTTAGCTTGGTACATAGCCTCAGGTCTCTCTCGTCAAAGGTGCAGTGTTGAAGTCGCCCAAATGTTGCACTCACCTTGTTGATTCTGCTGGTGACCTCGTTTCCAATTGTAGCACTGTTGGAATAGATGCTTAATAGATACGTGAAGTTCTGGACAGTCTTAAGCCTTTCTCCATTGATGGTGATTGATGGCTAATGATGAGGTTGACCTGAAGGGGGTTGATACATAACTTCCATCTTCTTCAAACTTACTGTGAAGCCAAAGCAAGAGATTACTGATGTAAACTGCTCAGTAAGATGTTGCAGGTCCTCTTCACTGTGGTTCATAAGTGCCATGTTGTCTGCAAAGAGCAGGCTTTTACTTGACTTTGGTGGTGGCTTGGAGACGGTGAAGATTGAAGACCTTATGAAAACAGTACTTGATGTAGATTCCTTTGGTGTTATTAGTCAATCATACTAAGTGTACAGTATATTTAAAAAAAAAAACTGTATTTTTTTTTTTTTTTATGTTCCTGGTCTTGGCATGTTCTTTTTTGTGTTTGTTGCCATACTATACTCCCAGAAACAAATGTATGAAGCTGTACTTTTCTTTGTTGTGAAGGTGATGTGAATAACATTGATGATCTCATTATAATAGGACCTGTCAATGGATGGGATATATTAGAGAGCAAGTGAACAGTCAGTTCTCAAAGTTGATGTGTTGGAAGCAGGAAAAATGGGTAAGTGTAAGGATCTGAGTGACTATGCAGTGGTTAGTACCTACCAAAAGTGGTCCAAGGAAGGATTAGTGGTAAACCAGGGAAATTAGCTATGATAGAACTGTATGACAGAAAGGTATCAGAACACACACTGCCAGGTTGTGTAGCCACAGACCGGTCAGAGTACCCATGATGACCCCTGTCCATCAAGTGCCTACAATGGCCACATGAGCATCAGAACTGGACCATGGAGCAATGGAAGAAAATGGCTTGGTCTAATGAATCATATTTTGTTTTACATCATGTGGACAGCTGGAGGCACGTGTGTCACTTACCTGGGGAGGAGATGGTGCCAGGATGAACTATAGGAAGAAGATTATGTTCTGCTGGGAAACCTTGGGTCCTGGCATTCATGTGGATATTACTTTGGCACATACCACCTACCTAAACACTGCTGCAGACCAAGTATAACCCCTTCATGGCAACAGTATTCCCTAATGGCAGTGGCCTCTTTCAGCAGGATCATGCACTTTGCCACACTGCATATATTGGTCAGGACTGGTTTGAGGAACATGACAGAGTTTATGCTGTTGACTTGGCCTCCAAATTCCCCAGCATCTGTGGGAAGTGCTGGACAAACAAGTTTAATCCATGGAGGCCGCATCTCACAACTTACAAGATTTAAAGGATCTGCAGCTAACATCATGGTGCCAGATACCACAGCACACCTTCAGAGGTTTTGTAGAGTCCATGCCTCAATGGGTCAGATCGGACAGGTGGTTTTAATGCGATGGCTGATCGGTGTATTATATCAGTGGTTCTCAACCTGTGTGTCGCAGCACACTGATCTGTCATGAGGTAAAGTGAAGTGTGCTGTGGAATTTTGAAGAACCCAATGAGTTTTTATACAGGCTCATGAAATAGGATGTATTTTTAAATACACCAATGACACTGCTTTTTAATTAAAAATGTTTATAGATAAGCATTTATTTACAGTGTTTACTATTTTTTAATATCTAAATGGCCTTTTGTCCTATTCTTAGTTTGACCTCAAATTGTGTGTGTGTGGGTGTGTGTATACACTTATACTCTGAAAACTCTAACGTTTTATATTGTGCTATTAATGGAGTAATATTTAGTGTTATTTATTAGCTCATCTGGCCGACAGACGATGAGCTTATGCCATCATGTGTTGTCTGTCATCCGTCCATTGTCTGTTGTCCGGTGTCCATCTGGCGTCATCCACATTTCACAAAAATCGGTTCTTCTCTCTCAATTCTTCACCAATTTTTATTATTTTTCACAGGAAGGTAGGTCTGCCTGGGGTGCATATCGCTTCTACCCAAATTTACAAAATTGCAGTTAATAATGAAGATATGGAGTAATTAAGCCCTAATGAGTAGTTTCCACACAAATCGCTTCTTCTCCCTCAATTCTTCACCGATTTTGATTCTTTATGGCATAAAGGTGTTAGGACTGGGACTGTTTTTTGGCCTCTAGAGGCCGCTGTTATGTTTATCTTGTCATGGTTGTTTTGGCCTCTAGAGGCCACCACTGTGTTTTGTGTTTGTCTTGATTGCCTGTTTCCTGCCCCGCCCTGTTCCTTAATGAGTTTGTGTATAAATACCCCTCTGTTTGTTCCCCTAGTCACGGAGTCTTTATGCTATGTTGTCTAGTGCTAGTTTCCTCTGTCCCACATATCTTGCCTGTGCCCTTGTGTTTTTGATGTTTTTGCTTTCTTTGGACTTTGTATTTTTGATCTTCTGAGCGTTCTGCATTTTTGCCTTTCCTTTTGTTTTTTGGGACGTTGAACCTTTGGATATTTTTATTTTTGGTCATCTTCTGAGCTTTTGGATTTTCTTTTTGTTTTTTCCATCGGATTGTATATATTGTAAATAAACTGTTTTTGATACTCCTACATACGCCCCACGCCTCTGTACTTGAGTCATCCCCTTGGTGGCCTAGTGGGTGTTTGCTGGATTATCACACCAACGACCTGGGTTCGAATCCCAGCAAACAGAAAGACTCTGTCATGACTGACTCAGCAGAGGCTTCTTCAACTGTCTACCCGGCTAACCTTCAGGGAATGATGGCTGCGTTAACATGCCTCGGATCCACCATGGACACTCATGGACGGACTCTTGCAAGCCAATGTGAGACCCTTGCTCGCCATGAGGTACTGCTTCAGTAAATTGGGAAAACCCTGGCACAGCTGACTTCTCTGCCCCCATCTCCTGCTCCAGTGCCTCCTGCCATGCTGCTTCCTGCACCACAGAGGTATGACGGCAAGCACAGTGAGTGTCGGGAGTTCCTTACCCAGTGCCAACTCACCTTTGAGTTCAGCCTACCACCTAGGATCGCTGCAAGATTGCCTTTGTGATAACCTTGTTAGCTGGTAAGGCACGAGCTTGGGCAACAGCCATCTGGCAGAGACAGGGACCCGAGTGCTCTGATTTCCAGCTGTTTACGGAGGAGATGCTTTGTGTCTTCGATCAAACAGACACCAGCAAAGATGCAGCCAGGAAGCTCATGTCCATCCAGCAAGGAGGAAGCATCGCATACTACGCCATCTCGTTCCAGACGCTCGCAGCAGTAAGTGGATGGAACGAGACTGCCCTGGTTTCAGCCTTTCACCATGGTCTGTCTGACCTCATCAAAGACGGTCTGGCCTCTATCGGATGCCCAAGTGACCTTGAAACTCTGATCTCACATGCCATTCGTCTTGACAACAGGATTAGAGAGCGCCGACAAGTCCAGAGCTTCCCCGGCCTCACCGCCTCAACCTGGAGCTCGTCTACCTCCTCCAGCGACTGTCCGGAGCCCATGCAAGTGGGCCGTACCCATCTTTCCACGTCTGAGAGTGAGTGCAGAAGGAGGGACAAGTGCTGCATCTACTGTGGCAAGCCTGGCCACTTCTGAGCATCATGTCCCAAACTCTCGGGAAAAGGACCGCCCCGTCCAGCCGAGGGAGGGTTGTGACGGGGCCTACCCTCTCTCCCAGACTTCCTGGCCAAGGAATCTACATCCCGGTTTCCATTTCCTGGGGTGAGTCCGTCCACTCTTGCCAGGCCTTGTTAGACTCAGGGGCGGCTGGAAACTTTATGGATATCCACTTCGCCCAAAGTATCAATGTCCCGACTGCGCCTCTTGAAGTCCCACTGTCTGTGTCTGCCTTGGATGGCCAAGCTTTAGGTGATGGAAGAGTCACCCAAGTTACTTCTCCAGTCTTTCTCCAGTCTCAAGGTCACAAAGAAGAAATATCCCTGGTCCTTATTCATTCACCTGAGTTCCCAGTTATTCTAGGCCTTCCTTGGCTTACTCGCCACAACCCTCGCATAGACTGGGTAACAAACCAGGTTGTGGAGTGGGGTCCTGCGTGCCATGCCTCTTGTCTGCTCTCTAGCTCTCCTGTGTCTCCTGCCGAGCCTCCTGATCTCATCGAGTTATCTCAAGTTCCCACAGAGTACTGGCATCTGAAAGAGGTTTTTAGCAAGAGCAGGGCCGCCGTTCTTCCTCCACACCGCGCCTACGACTGTGCCATCGACTTGCTCCCTGGGACTACCCCTCTTCGGGGCCGACTGTTCTCCCTCTCTCAGCCAGAACGAAAGGCCATAGAGGAATACATCAAGGAAGCCCTGGTCTCTGGGTTCATTCAACCCTCCACTTCACCTGCTGGTGCCGGCTTCTTCTTTGTTGGCAAGAAGGATGGGGGGATCCGACCGTGTATTGACTATAGGGGCCTGAACAAGATCACCGTGCGCAACCGCTATCCCCTTCCGCTGATGTCCACAGCATTCGACCTGCTCCAAGGTGCCACCGTCTTCACCAAGTTGGACTTACGGAACGCATACCACCTCGTCCGTATCCGACAAGGAGACGAGTGGAAGACCGCCTTTAACACCCCGTCAGGGCACTACGAGTACCAGGTAATGCCCTTCGGACTCACCAATGCACCAGCTGTTTTTCAGGCCCTAATCAACGACGTCTTGAGGGACATGATTAACCTGTATGTTTTTGTCTACCTCGACGACATCCTTATCTTTTCCAAGACCGTGCAGGAGCACCGCCACCATGTCCGCCAGGTTCTCCAGAGGCTGCTACAGAACAATCTGTTCGCCAAGGCCCAGAAATGCGAATTTCATGTTCCCGAGGTCTCCTTTCTGGGTTTTATTGTACGGACAGGCCAACTCCAAATGGACCCAGCCAAGACCCTGGCCGTCCGGGACTGGCCCACTCCCAAGTCCGTCAAAGAGGTTCAGCGGTTTTTAGGATTTGCTAACTTCTACCGCAAGTTTATCAGGAACTTTAGTTCTGTAGCAGCACCCATGTCGGACCTCACCAAAGGGACAGGTGGATCTTATGTCTGGTCTCCTCAGGCGGAAAAGGCGTTCAAAGACCTCAAGCACCGCTTCTGCACGGCACCCATTCTGGTCCTCCCGGACACCTCCCAACCATTCATTGTGGAGGTGGACGCCTCGGACAGTGGTGTCGGCGCGGTGCTCTCTCAATGTTCGGAAGGAAAGCTGCACCCCTGCGCATACTTCTCCCACCGCCTGAGTCCTGCGGAGTCCCGGTACGATGTGGGGGATCGAGAACTGCTAGCGGTCAAACTGGCCCTTGAGGAGTGGAGTCCCTGGCTGGAGGGAGCGCAACATCCATTCCTGGTTTGGATGGACCACAAGAACCTGGAGTACCTCCAGCAAGCCAAGAGACTGAACCCACGACAGGCTAGGTGGGCCCTGTTTTTCAGTCGGTTTGACTTCACCCTATCGTACCGCCCCGGCTCCAAGAACACCAAACCTGATGCACTGTCCAGGCTGTTCTCTGCCACTAACAGGGAGAGTGAAGTCGGGCCTATTATCCCTGTGTCCCGGATTGTGGCCCCTGTCCGCTGGGGTATTGAGGAGGCCATCCGACGAGCCCAACGCCAGGACCCCGGTCCTGGGACAGGGCCACCGGGCCTCTTGTATGTCCCACATCAAGCCCAGGCCAAGGTTCTCCAGTGGGGTCACTCGTCCCCTCTTACCGCCCACCCAGGAGCTCGAAGGACCCTGGACTTTTTGAGAAGGTGCTTCTGGTGGCCTAGCATGGAGAAGGAAGTGAGGTCATTCGTCCTTTCCTGCGAAGTGTGCACCAGAAGCAAGAACCCACGACAGCACCCCCAGGGTCTTCTGCATCCTCTGACCATTCCCCGGCGTCCCTGGTCCCACATGGCAGTCGACTTCATCACGGGTCTCCCTGAGTCACAAGGTAACACTGTCATGTTGGTTATAGTTGACAGATTCTCCAAGGCCTGCCGCTTTTTACCACTGTGCAAGCTCCCTTCTGCTCTTGAAACTGCTAAACTATTATTCACTCATGTCTTCCGAGTCTTTGGTCTCCTGCAGGACATCGTCTCAGACTGAGGGCCCCAGTTCTCCTCCCGAGTGTGGCACAGGTTTTGCAAGGTCATCGGAGCCACTGCCAGCCTCTCCTCTGGGTTCCACCCACAGTCAGACGGAGAGGCTCAACCAGGACCTGGAAACCACCCTGCGAGGGCTGGCTATGGATAACCCGACATTGTGGAGCACCTGGCTGCCATGGGCAGAGTACGCCCACAACACCCTTCAGTCATCGGCCACCAAGCTGTCGCCATTCCAGTGCCAATTCGGGTTCCAGCCACCTCTGTTCCCGGACCAGGAGGAGGATGCGGGGGTGCCCTCGGTCAACCAATATGTGAGACGGTGTCGCAAGACCTGGAGCAAGGTCAGGAAGACCCTCATCCAGACCTCCAGAACCAACCAGACTCAGGCCAACCGCCATGGAAGACCTGCCCACGCTTTCCGCCCTGGGCAGCGGGTTTGGCTGTCCACCAAGGACCTTCCGCTGCGGGTGGAGAACCGCAAGCTAGCTCCTCGCTACATTGGCCCCTTCAAGGTGGTGCGCAGGGTGAACCCTGTCGCCTACCGGCTCCAGTTGCCCCAGACTCTGAGGATCAACCCCACATTCCATGTTTCCCTGTTGCGGCCCGTACTGACGTCCACGTATGCCCCTGCCCCTAGGAATCCCCCCCCCCCGTATCTTCCAGGGTCAGACTGTGTTCACCGTGCATCGCCTGCTTGACTCCCGCCAGGTCCGCAGCGGGCTTCAATACCTGGTAGATTGGGAGGGCTATGGCCCTGAGGAACGCTGTTGGGTCCCCGCCCGGGACATTTTAGATAAAGGACTGTGCCGGGACTTCCATTCGACCCATCCGGATCGCCCTGGGAACGTCAGGAGACGCTCCTGGGGGGGGGGGTCCTGTTAGGACTGGGACTGTTTTGACCTCTAGAGGCCGCTGTTATGTTTATCTTGTCATGGTTGTTTTGGCCTCTAGAGGCCGCCACTGTGTTTTGTGTTTGTTTTGATTGCCTGTTTCCTGCCCCGCCCTGTTCCTTAATGAGTTTGTGTATAAATACCCCTCTGTTTGTTCCCCTAGTCACGGAGTCTTTCTGCTATGTTGTCTAGTGCTAGTTTCCTCTGTCCCACGTATCTTTACTGTGCCCTTGTGTTTTTGATGTTTTTGCTTTCTTTGGACTTTGTATTTTTGATCTTCTGAGCGTTCTGCATTTTTGCCTTTCCTTTTGTTTTTTGGGACTTTGAACCTTTGGATATTTTTATTTTTGGTCATCTTCTGAGCTTTTGGATTTTCTTTTTGTTTTTTCCATCTGATTGTATATATTGTAAATAAACTGTTTTTTGATACTCTACCTACACCTCACACCTCTGCACTTGAGTCATCGGCCTAGTGGGGGTTTGCTGGATTATCACACCAGCGACCCGGGTTCGAATCCCAGCAAAACCCTAACAAAAGGTAGGGGCATCTAGGGTGCAGATAACTTCTACCCAAATTTGGGCCAGAGTGAGCTTCACTGTCTTTGATGGTCTCATCTTATTATAGTTTGTTACTGTTCATGATGCTGCACTGTCAGACAAGCTCTTGCTCTTATGCACTTCAATGCATTTTTAATAAATAATAAGAGTACCTGCCTGATCGAACTATTCTACTTTAAATTGGTATGGTTGAATTTCTTGAGGTTCTGATTTGAATTTTGATGTACCTGAGCTGCAGAAAGGTTGAAAACTTCTGCATTATACTACATACTTTTCATAATTCTCATACACGCTGGACAGTTATGCAAACCCAAAAACTGTCCAGAATAATACATCCCAAAGCTGCCCTGAAAGTGATTTCAAATTCATATAGAGTGACTCATGCTATAATATGCTCTCTAATATTGAACCTGATAACAGCTTTCATTTCCTTTTGTTTCCACAAGAGAATAAGCTCTTTTGATGGACTGAAAGCTACTTAACCAAGGCTGGTTCATGTGTGCTTATGGATTAAATCTCACCAGTGTTGGATGACAGTGTGAGGGGGGGGAAAACCCTCTTTTATAGGATATTTAATGCTTATAAATGCTAGGGTTTTTTTTATATATATATCACCAAACTCTCTATAAAGGTCATGGTAAGTGATTATAAAATGTATGTTGATGTTGGCCATTGTTAGTATTGAATGATATCATTCATAAGAACCATATACACAAACTATTAAACTTGAGGGATTATTTTATGTTTGTGTTCATGAGAATACCAGCTTTGGTCCTGTCATTTCACCTTATCGTCTGAGTGTCATGTCATTGCTTCACAACAATAAAATAAAGAGAAAGAGAAAAAAACAAAGACTTTGTGTTTTATCTAGATGGTACTACGAAAATTAACCATGGTTTTACTATGAAAACTAACCATGGTTTTACCATGGTTTATAGTTATTCATGGTTTTCATGGTTAACCATGAAACCCATGGTTCATGACTCATCCCATTCTCATTATCTCTAGCCGCTTTATCCTTCTACAGGGTCGCAGGCAAGCTGGAGCCTATCCCAGCTGACTACGGGCGAAAGGCGGGGTACACCCTGGACAAGTCGCCAGGTCATCACAGGGCTGACACATAGACACAGACAACCATTCACACTCACATTCATACCTACGGTCAATTTAGAGTCACCGGTTAACCTAACCTGCATGTTTTTGGACTGTGGGGGAAACCGGAGCACCCGGAGGAAACCCACGCAGACACGGGGAGAACATGCAAACTCCACACAGAAAGGCCCTCGCCGGCCCCGGGGCTCGAACCCAGGACCTTCTTGCTGTGAGGCGACAGCGCTAACCACTACACCACCGTGCCGCCATGGTTCATGACTATTATTATTATTTTTTATTATTTAATGACTAGTATTTTTAGAGTGTATTATTATTATTGTTGTTGTTGTTGTTTAGGATGTACTATATGCATTTTACCTCAATGTTCACTTAAATTTTTAGGTTCTAAGTAAATGTTAATGTATCTGGGCTGTTAATTGAGATCCTTCTCTACAGCATTGACTGTTGGACAAAAGCATGGTAATACTACAGTTAGTGCATCCTTTTAAAAACCATACTATCCCTTTTTAAACTAATTTCATAGTTACTATGACCTATTACACATACAACTATGATGCTACCACAGCTACTGTAGTACTATGGATAAACCACAGTAATCCTATGGTTGGTTCATAGTACTTAGAATCACCATGAAATACCATAGTAGATCCATGGTTATTACCATGGATTAACCATGGTAATACTATGGTTGGTTCATAGTACTTAGAATCACCATGAGATACCATAGTAGAACCATGGTTACTACCATGGATGAACCATAGTAATACTATGTTTGGTTCATAGTACTTAGAATAACCATGAGATACCATGGTAGAATCATGGTTACTACATAAAAACCATGGTAAAACCATAGTAAACCATGGTAGATTTTCGTAAGTATGTATACATCCCCACTTTAATGCACACGACTTGCCAAATTGGATGGAGGCAAAATGCTTATCCTTTATGCATTTTAGCATGCTTAGTATGAGCATGCTTCTATCAGCTCATGCAGCTGTTTTTTTTAAATCATAATCATTTTCTTTAAGGATGTGGTTCTCATCTCCTACCATGACAGATTATGCAACATATTCAACTCATGACCTAATAATTTAAAGGGTTTAACTTAACTTTAAGTTAATCCCTTTAACTTAAAGGGGCAGTTTGAAAGTTTTTCAAACCTTATAATAATTATACATTTGTTGTTGTTGAAAATCTATTACTGCTAACTCTTTCATTTTGGCCTACACTCACTGGCCACTTTAATAGAAACTTGTTCTTGATTCTAAGATTCCTGTTCTTGGCTTGTGTCAGTAAACCTGCAGAGAGCGCTCTGACTACAAACATGGACACCTCGAACTACAATCCCCAAGGTTCACAGCGCCCTCTGTCTCCTGATTACTGATTACAGCTGACACGCATTCTCCTAATCACCGCTCTCCCTACTTAAGCCACTCTCATGCACCACTTCAATGCGAAGTATTGTTCTGCTCCATCAGTCCATACCAAGCCTTGTTATTTCTGACTGTCTCTCAATTTCTGACCCTTTGCACTCCCTTTCATGTTTTTGCCCTTTTGTCTTCTCTCATCTATGTTGTTCGCCGATCGCCTGACCCTCGCTAGTTTACCAACCATGATTCCCGTCTCTCATTTTGGCTCTGTTGACAGTTTGCTTCCCACCTTCATCTGCACATACATCTGTAAGTGCCTGCACTCTGGCAGGATACTTCGCTTCCATGGATGTTGCAGAAGAAGCAAAACAAACTGCGCTTAACGCCTAGGGATGCCTGCTGGGAGAACATCAGCAGATGCTAGCAGACCTCAACACATGCATGACACAGCTAGCCTCTGTGATGTCACAGGCCCTCCTAGCACATCCCGAGTTTCCTCTGAGCCCCGTGCTGCTACTTCCTGGTCCGGAAAGATTTGCTGGAGATACTAACGCATGTAAGGGTTTCCTACTTCAATGTTCCATGTATTTCGCTACTATACCTAACCTGTCTGAAGAGCATAAATTGCGACATTTCTCTTTTCTCACTGATAAAGCACTCTGCTGGGCCAGTGCCGTTTGGAACCAAGGAAGTGATCAAACGAAATCATATGGACAATTCCTCGCGCAGTTTAAGAGAGTATTCAACCATGAACCAGAGGGGATTGAAGTGGGTGAGAGATTACTCACCATTCCACAAGGCTCCCGTGGCATGGTTGAAAACACCCTCAACTTCAGGACACTGGCTGCAGCCAGTGGATGGAATGATCCAGCTTTAAAAGCAGTTTTTCACCAAGGCCTGCATCCTGAGATCCTGAGCAAGCTTGCCTGCAGAGACGAACAGTTCACTCTGGACTCTCTCATGGACCTAGCCATTTGCCTGGACCATCTGTTGACTCACCATCCTTCCATTCAAGAAAGTATGAAGCCAGTTCATCCATGGAGGTATCACACACACTGTTAACACACTCAGAACATCTTAGGAGGAAGAGGGAGAGCTTGTACTTTTTACTGCGGGAGTGCCAATCACCAGCTCCAACAGTGTCCCATCCATCCAGCTCACGCAGCTCCACAGAAGGTCCAGCACGTCATGTGAGTCCAGCATGAACATTCAGTTCAAAATCATTTAAGGTTCCAGTACTGTTAAAGTTAGCAAATTCCACACATATCCTCTCTGCTTTTATCGATTCAGGGCAGAGGGAAATTTTACCAGCGGCTCAGTCACTTAGAGGTTCAACCTGCCTACAACCCCTCTCCAAAGTGCACTCAGTATTCAAGCCATCAACAGAGGACCCATCGGAGAGGGTCTAGTCACCATGCATACCACCCCCTCCACATCCAGGTGGGGGCGTTGCACTCAGAATTCATCTACCTCTACATCACAACAACTGAAAACCATGATATTCTTGGCTACCCTTGGCTTCAGCTCCACGATTCCTTGATTTGGCAAGGCAAAGAAATCCTCCAATGGTCACCAGCCTGCTTCAAGGATCGTATAGCCTGACCACAAGTTAACATCTCATCAACCTCTGTTGAAAGCCCACAACTGGACTCACTTGACAACGTTCCAGAATGTTATCTGGATCTCAAGGATGTGTTCAGCAAGGGAAAGGCCTGTGGGCTACCACCTCATCGTCCCTATGACTGTGCAATTGACCTACTGCCAGGTATGTCCTCACCAAGAGGGTGTATATACCCAGTGTCCCAAAGGGAGCATGCAGTGATGGAGGAATACATTCAAGAAGCCCTCAAGCAGGGTTATATCCACCTTTCCAGATCTCCAGTCTCTGCAGGCTTCTTCTTTGTGGAGAAACAGGGCAGCGGTCTCCAGCCATGCATTGACTATAGGGGACTGAATCAGGTGTCCATCGCATACCCATATCCACTTCCTCTGGTCCCAGCAACCTTGGAGCAACTCAGGTCAGCCAAGATCTTTTTGATACTCAACCTATGCAGTGCCTACAACCTTATCAGAATCAAGAGGGGAGATTAGTGGAAAACCACCTTCAGCACTACCACTGGCCATTTTGAGTACCAGGTAATGTCATATGGCCTTTCTTCAGTGCCTAGAGTGTCCAGTGCCTGATTAATGACGTTTGTTGGGACATGCTAGGTAAATATGCCATCGCTTATATTGACGATATCCTCATCTACTCCCCAGATGAAGCAAGTCACAAGGACCACATTCGAGTGGTTCTCAATCGCTGCTCAAGAACCACCTCTACCTCAAGGCTGAGAAGTGTGAGTTCCACCAAAAATGTATCTCCTTCTTGGGATATGTCTCCAGTGCCGAAGGAGTTAGCATGGACTCATCCAAGGTCTCAGTGGTCACTTCTTGGCCCACACCCACATCCATAAAGGACCTCCAATGTTTCTTGGGCTTCGCAAACGTCTATCACTGGTTCATCAGAAAGCACAATCGCCGCACCTTTGACCACTCTGCTCAAGAAGGGACCCAAACGGCTCCAATGGAACCCCACCACAGAAAAACCCTTCAACCACCTAAAACAAGCCCTCACCTCCACTCCAGTGCTACAGCACCCTGACCCATCTAGGCCTTTCATTCTTGAGGTAGATGCATCTGATACTGGAGTAGGGGCCATTCTGTCTCAACATTTCGGGGAGAAGCAGAAAACCCATCCTGTAGCCTTCTTCTCCAGAAAGCTCTCATCTGCAGAAAGAAACTATGACATAGGTAACAGAGAGCTCCTCGCCATTAAGCTAGCCCTGGAAGAGTGGCGACACTGGTTGGATGTGTGGCTCCCTCTATTCATCATTCTCACTGATCACAAAAACCTGGAGTATCTTAAGAAAGCGAAGAGATTAAACCCTCACCAGGCGAGGTGGGCACTCTTTTTCACACATTTCAACTTCACCATATCATTTCATCCAGGCTCCAAGAACTCTAAGGCTGATGCCCTATCTTGTGTCTTTGCTCCACCTCACCAGAGCCCAGTCACACACCTGATTCTTCCACAGCACTGCTTCTTACAGTCCATCACCTAGGACCTCAATAAGGAGGTGAGGGATTCACAACCGCAGACTTTACCCAGCAATCTTCCACCAGGGCTACTATATGTTCTGAAACACCTAAGAGGTAAACTCATAACTTGGGCTCATTAGTCTCCCACCACTGGACACCCTGGCAGTCAGCGCACTTATCAATTGCTGTGAAACAAGTATTGGTGGGAAAACATGCTCACGGAAATCAACCATTTCATCACCTCATGCTCTGTCTGTGCCCAAGCGAAAGTGCCAAGAACCCTGCCTACAGGCAAGCTCTGTCTCCTCCCAGTACCTCAGAGACCCTGGTTCCACGTAGCCATTGATTTCATCACCAACCTCCCTCCCTCTCAAGGTAATACCACGATCATGGTAACTATTGACCGCTTCTCCAAAGCCCTCAAACTCATCCTATTACCAGGCATCCCCACAGCATCACAAATGGCTGAACTATTTCAGCAAGTCTTCAGGTATTATGGCAGCCCTGAGAACATTGTCAGTGACTGGGGATCTCAGTTCATCTCACACTTCTGGACATGCTTCATGGACAGACTGGGAGTGTCAGTAAGTCTCACATCAGGGTATCACCCCCAGTCAAATGGCCAGGTAGAAAGAGCTAATCAAGAAATCAGCTGTTTCTTAAGGATATTCTGCATGTGTAATCAGGGAGACTGGGCACACTTCCTCCCATGGGCCGAGTATGCACAAAACTCCCTCAGACACTCCACAACTCAGCTAACACTATTTCAGTGCATACTCTGCTACCAGCCACCCTTGTTCCCCTGGGACAACACGCCAAGCCAGGTACAAGCCATCAAGGATTGGTTTTCATGCAGCCAGACAATATGGGAGGAGGTACACCAACATCTCAAAACCATCAATGCCTGATATAAGGAATATGCAGACAAACATTGGGCAGACAATCCTAAGTTTTCCCTGGGCAACAGAGTATGGGTAACAACTAAGAACCTAAGGGAACATTACACCTGCAAAAAACTTCAGCCATGATATATCAGACCATTCAAGGTAATTTGTCGCATAAACGAGGTCTCATATCATCTGGAACTCCCCCCCCCCCCACAGCAGATTAGCACCAACATTTCACGTCTCCAGTCTAAAACCTGCCATTCCAGGCCCCCTGGCTGAGAACACGCCAGTCCAGGATCACCCAGCTCTTGACATAGAGGGCGAACCCATCTACCAGTTAAACAAGATCCTCAACTCTAGATGAAGAGGAGGGCAAGTTGAATACCTGGTAGATTGGGAAGGGTACTGCCCTTAAGAACAGAGCTGGGTCGCTGTCAAGGACATACTACACCCACTCCTTAAGCAAGAATTCCACACACTTCATCCTGACAAACCAGCACCCAGAGGTAGAGGGTGTCCCAGGAAGAATGTAGCTCCCAGAGGGAGCTCCTCGGGGGGGGGGGGGGGGGGGTTCTGTCAGTAAACCTGCAGAGAATGCTCTGACTACAAACATGGACACCTCAAACTACAATCCCCAAGGTTCACAGCACCCTCTGTCTCCCAGTTACTGATTACAGCTGACACGCATTCTCCTAATCATCGCTCTCCCTACTTAAGCTACTCTCACGCACCACTTCAGTGCAAAGTATCATTCTGCTCTATCAGTCCATACTAAGCCTTGTTATTTCTGTCTCTTGATTTCTGACTCTTTGCACTCCCTTTCACATTTTCACCCTTTTGTCTTCTCTCGTCTACATTGTTTGCCAATTGCCTGACCCTCGCTAGTTTACCAACCATCGTTCCCATCTCTCGTTTTGGCTCTGTTGACAGTTTGCTTCCGGCCTTCATCTGCACATACATCCATAAGTGCCTGCATGTTGGGGTTCAACCCAGTCAGAGACCCCGATTCCTTCGTGGGCCCCCCCTCGGATCCGGGACGAATGAAACAGGACGAGAAACAGACAGGAGAACCAGAAAGGTTTCACATGCCAGTTTATTCGCACAGTCACTTCATCGAAATGAAAACATTCTTGGAAACATCTTATAGCATCTCTGTGTTTATGTTTTGTCTTCATTTGTGTGTGTGTGTGTGTAATGGGTGTGCGTCTATGTAGAAGTGTGAGTAAATGACATCATTTTGATATGTGTCTATGTGTGTGTGTAATGATCTTGAATCAATTATAACATAATAACATATTTCTGATGATAGTAAGGTACAGATAGATATCAGAGTCTCGGCTTATGGTCAGCTATTACATAGAGCATGGAATGTCTAAACACAGATAATGTCTAGTCTACAGAGTCTATTCAGAGAAGGTCAAAGACAGTTTGCACAGAAAGGATCTAATAACTAACATAATTTCTTAACACATGAATGTGTGTTAAGTCAGTAAATTACATCTTGATTTCATCAACATAAGCAAAATAATAAATAACAATATGTCTTTAATAATGCTAAAACAAAGAATGTTATAAGAAAATAAACATAAAAATAAGAGCAACTTAAACATAAGAACAATGAGAATATGTCTGAAAGAGAGAGAACAATTAAACAACTAACAGGATTAAACTCCTAACTAAATTAGGTTAATGCTTTTAAACTAAAAACCCTTAGAATCATAAGATCTTAACTATAATTAAAATGTCATTATGAAACTAGTCTAAAACTATAAAACTAACATTAATCACGGAATGCATTCATTAATTACGGAATCCAAATCACCTACCATAGTATATTTCAAGCTTTTACGAAGCTATAAACCTAAGTCTTAACTAAACATGAATTATTTAATGTAACCTTAATTCTACCATTTCAGAGTGTGTGTGGGTCGATCTGACATCAAAACAGACCTTGGCGAATCTTTCAGACACCTCTCTGATCAAAATACACATTCATATCAAAAATAAACAAAATGTTCCCAAACAATGTCCAGCCAAGACATAAGGTCGTTTCAACTAATATAATTTTGTCACAGAATAATTTGCTGAATTCTTGGCCAAGAATTAATACTTAACTAAACTTACATATAACCTACATATATCTTGATTTAACCTACATATAATAAAATTTAACCTAACACTGCACTTTGACAGCTTACAGGAGTGGAACCCAATGTGATCTTCTGCTGTTGCATGCTCAGATGCTTTTCTGCTCACCATGGTTGTAAAGAGTTGCTACAGTATGAGTTGCTAAATCCTTCCTGGCAGCTTGAACCAATCTGTCCATTTTCCTCTGACCTCTCTCATCAACAAGACGTTTCCACCCACAGAACTGTCGTTCACTCAATGTTTTTTGTTTCTCGCACCATTCTGTGTAAACTCTAGAGACTGTTGTGTGTGAAAACCCCAGGAGATAAACAGTTTCTGAAATACTCAAACCAATCCATCTGGCACCAACACCTATGCCACAGTGAAAGTTACAGAGATCACAATTTTTTTCCATTCAGATGTTTGAAGTGAACATTAACTGACGTTCTTGATTTGTATCTGTATGATTTTATGCATTATGCTGCTGTCAAGGGATTGGCTGATAAGAACTGCATAAAACAGCAGGCTTGTCAATGTGCTAATTGCAGTTCACCATCCAGGCAACAGAGGGTGATATAAATTACAAACTGCACCTTTAAGTCTCATGTTTACTCCTGAGCAACTCTTGTCCCATTGACCCAGACTATTTATTTTAACTTTTACAGTCCTGAGTAAATGTTTAAACTTTTGGTCTCAGTGCTGAAATATTTTTGGTCAAAAATCAAAATTTTTGAAAACTGTCAAAACCTTTTTTTTTAATTTATTTTTATTTTATTCAACTCCTTCTTTGGTGTGTTCAATTTCATGATCACTTTTGAATTATCTGTTTCAAAGTCAGCATCTAATAGATCAGATTCATCATTTGGCAATCATAAGCAACACATCCACCACAAAATACTTTCTTTTCTTATGATATTTAGGGCTATTTAGGGCCCCCCCTTCAGCATCTGACATCATGTCACCCTCACAGTCCCCCTCCCAACACACACACACACACACACACACATACTCTCAACATTCATTCGCACACTGAACTCAGGGACTGCACATTTCACTTTACCTTGCTCATTTGCACTATTCCGCACTACCTCACCTTAACAGCTATTAGTTTATTGTTTATACTGCTTATTTCATGTTTACCTGCTATATCTCAAGTACCCTTGACTATTATTTTATGTCCCTTTGCTCCAGTTTATATATGTGTGTGTGTGTGTGTGTGTGTGTGTGTGTGTGTGTGTAAATGTATGTGTATGCATGTGAGTGTTTAGTCTATGTCTATTTCTTATCTAGAGTGTTTATACTGTTTATATTGTTTATTTCAGTTATTCTATTTTTATTTATTGCATTGCCTGTTTGCACCGTGGGTCAGAAAGGACTGAAATTTCATCTATGCTGTATGTCGAGCATGTATACAGTAGCATATTTGACAGTAAAGTTGACTTGACTTGACTATTACAACCCCGATTCCAAAAAAGTTGGGACAAAGTACAAATTGCAAATGAAAATGGAATGCAATGATGTGGAAGTTTCAAAATTCCATATTTTATTCAGAATAGAACATAGATGACATATCAAATGTTTAAACTGAGAAAATATATCATTTAAAGAGAAAAATTAGGTGATTTTAAATTTCATGACAACAACACATCTCAAAAAAGTTAGGGCAAGGCCATGTTTACCACTGTGAGACATCCCCTTTTCTCTTTACAACAGTCTGTAAACGTCTGGGGACTGAGGAGACAAGTTGCTCAAGTTTAGGGGTAGGAATGTTAACCCATTCTTGTCTAATGTAGGATTCTAGTTGCTCAACTGTCTTAGGTCTTTTTTGTCGTATCTTCCATTTTATGATGCGCCAAATGTTTTCTATGGGTGAAAGATCTGGACTGCAGGCTGGCCAGTTCAGTACCTGGACCCTTCTTCTACACAACCATGATGCTGTAATTGATGCAGTATGTGGTCTGGCATTGTCATGTTGGAAAATGCAAGATCTTCCCTGAAAGAGACGTCATCTGGATGGGAGCATATGTTGCTCTAGAACCTGGATATACCTTTCAGCATTGATGGTGTCTTTCCAGATGTGTAAGCTGCCCATGCCACACGCACTAATGCAACCCCATACCATCAGAGATGCAGGCTTCTGAACTGAGCGCTGATAACAACTTGGGTCGTCCTTCTCCTCTTTAGTCTGAATGACACGGCATCCCTGATTTCCATAAAGAACTTCAAATTTTGATTCGTCTGACCACAGAACAGTTTTCCACTTTGCCACAGTCCATTTTAAATGAGCCTTGGCCCAGAGAAGACGTCTGCGCTTCTGGATCATGTTTAGATATGGCTTCTTCTTTGAACTATAGAGTTTTAGCTGGCAACAGCAGATGGCATGGTGAATTGTGTTCACAGATAATGTTCTCTGGAAATATTCCTGAGCCCATTTTGTGATTTCCAATACAGAAGCATGCCTGTATGTGATGCAGTGCCGTCTAAGGGCCTGAAGATCACGGGCACCCAGTATGGTTTTCCGGCCTTGACCCTTATGCACAGAGATTCTCCCAGATTCTCTGAATCTTTTGATGATATTATGCACTGTAGATGATGATATGTTCAAATTCTTTGCAATTTTACACTGTCGAACTCCTTTCTGATATTGCTCCACTATTTGTCGGCGCAGAATTAGGGGGATTGGTGATCCTCTTCCCATCTTTACTTCTGAGAGCTGCTGCCACTCCAAGATGCTCTTTTTATACCCAGTCATGTTAATGACCTATTGCCAATTGACCTAATGAGTTGCAATTTAGTCCTCCAGCTGTTCTTTTTTTGTACCTTTAACTTTTCCAGCCTCTTATTGCTCCTGTCCCAACTTTTTTGAGATGTGTTGCTGTCGTGAAATTGCAAATGAGCCAATATTTGGCATGAAATTTAAAAATGCCTCACTTTCGACATTTGATATGTTGTCTGTGTTCTATTGTGAATACAATATCAGTTTTTGAGATTTGTAAATTATTGCATTCCGTTTTTATTTACAATTTGTACTTTGTCCCAACTTTTTTGGAATCGGGGTTGTAGTAGTCGATGACTCCTTGCAAAAATTTTCAACAAAAAGACTGATATATTTACCATGCTGTACACCAGATCACTGTTGCATGCACACGTGCCTGCGTCCTCTTGTTGCATGTGCCTTCTGGTAAATGGTATCAACATTTAGTACATTTGCAGTGTTTGTCAATGACCTTTGTTGCTAGAAGCACTTTACCCCTAGAAGTTACCTTTTCTCAACTCCCACATTGAAAGAGTTCAATTTTATAGCAAATGGCACATATTACAGGAAATATTATCTCAAATACCCAGGCAGTGTTTTAAGAAATGACCCCAAAAAGCCTTTCACACAGGTGTTTTTGTACAAAAATATTATGTGAACAAAATGTGACAGCAACTGAAAACCCAACTTTTTTATTTCATCTTAACAATGATCAGACATTTTGCCCTCTTCCAATCAACTTAAAACCAAATGACCAATAGGGCCAATATGGCTAACACATGTATGAGATGTAACCAGTGTGCCAACTGGCATGCTGATAAAGTGCATTAGAAATGCAACAATATTGGAGGTAGGGATCTGTTTGATCTCTGTCTGACCTGTTTTACTAAGCCCTCTGATCAAAGCCAGCCAATGCAGGTGAAGTCCGTAACGAAGACTACATTAACTTTACATGCATAGGGCCATATTCAGTGAAGTTAAGGATGTGTTGTGTAGATTTAATACTCAAATTTTGCACAGTGCTATTCAACCCTCGGGCATTTTCCTAAAAAAAATAATAAAAATATTTTAGCTTTATTGTAGCTGTATTTTGTATCCTGTGATCACATTAATTTGTGTGTAAAATAGGATGTGTTGGATCAAGTGTTATTTTATGAGCTGCTGAATAATGAGGGTGTTAAAATAAACCATATTTGCACTGATTAATGTTATAACTACAAATCAAAACAAGTTGGGACAGTATGGAAAATGCAAATAAAAAAAGAAAGTGCTGATTTCTAAATTTACTTTGGATGTATTTCATTATACACAGTATGAACCCAAGGTATTTCATGTTTTGCCTGGTCAACTTCATTTCATTTGTTAATATACATCCATTCCTGTGTTACAGGTCTGCAACACATTCCAAAAAAATGTTGGGATGAGGGCAATTTAGGGCTAGTAATGAGATAAAACAATTAAATAATGATGTGATTATGAAACAGATGTTGTCAACAGGTGATTGTAATCATGATTCAGTACAAAATCAATATTGATGAAAGGCGTAGTCTTTGAGGAGCAAAGATGGGTCGAGGATCTCCAGTTTACATGAGAAAACAAATGCATTAGAAAAAATAATTGAAATATTTAAAAACAATGTTCCTCAAAGAAATATATGACGGGATTTGGATATTTCACCCTCTACGGTGCATAATATTCAACAATTCAAGGAATATGGAGGAATTTCTGTGTGTAAAGGGCAAGGGCTCAAGCCTAAGCTGAACACCTATGATCTCTGATCCCTCAGACAGCACTGGATCAAGAACCGTCATTCATCTATAGCTAATATAACCACATGGGCTCGGGATTACTTTGGCAGACCTTTGTCAAGCACTACAATACAGAGTTACATCCACAAATACCAGTTAAAAATTTCCTGTGCAAAAAGGAAACCTTATGTAAACTGTGTCCAGAAGTGGCATCGACTTCTCTGGGCTCTGAGGCATCTGGGATGGACCATCTCACAGTAGAAACATGTATTGTGGTCAGACGAATGTATTCCAGGTCTTTTTTTGTAAGAAATGGACACTATGTGCTCCGGACCAAATATGAAAAGGACCATCCAGACTGTTACCAGCAACAAGTCCAAAAGCCAGGGTATGGGGTTGTGTCAATGCCCTTGGCAAAGGTAACTTACACTTCTGTGATGGCAGTATTAATGCAGAAAAGTAAATTTACACTTTGGAGCAACATATTCTGCCTTCAATATGACAACATTTCCAAGGATATTTCAACAAGACAATGCAAAACCACATTCTGCACAAATTACAAAGGCATGACTGCAGAAGAGGGTGCCTGTCCCCTCTGTCCCAATAGAGAATGTGTGGCAAATCTTGACAACAAGGTCCCTGTACTTTCGCACACCTTAAGACCTGTTTGCAGGAAGAATGGAACAAAATAACACATGAAACACTTCATCACTTGGTGTCTTCAGTCCCTAAACACCTTTTAAGTGTGAGAAGGGATGGCGACATTACAAAATGGTAAATGCTTTACTGTCCCAACTTTTTTTTTTAATGTGTTGCAAGAATTAAAATTGAAATGTTTTTATTTTGGAAAAAAACCAATAACAAATCATGAGATAAAACATTAAATAATGTGCTGTTACATTGTTCTGAGTGCAATACAGGTCAAAGATTATTTTCAAATCATTGTTTTCAGTTTTAATTTCAACATACCATCCCAACTTTTTTCTGATTTGTGGTTGTACAACTAAGACTATTCATCCCACAATATATTGGCAAGGTACTAGACTTGTGTTAGATGTTTATTTCAGTGCTTGCAATCCTCACATTCTTATATCTTCATGATAGTCTTTCTAATTTTTCATTTTGAAATTACACTCATGTTACATCATATTTGACAGCAAAGAAAGAAAATACTATGTGCTTCTTCAGTCCACATTTTCTATGTGATTTCGTTTCCAGGGGCCAAAAAAAGGAATTTCTGCCTTTCTCAAGGGTGCCCATGTTCAGCATTTAATTTATTTGTGATGTCATACTCCACAGCAGAAAGTAGTCACTCAGGGCTTTAAGAACTTGCTGTTTTTCATAAGTATTTCTTTTTTTTACCTAGCTTCATAGGTTTAAATTTTATACTTTTATTGTGACCATTGTATATGGTGCTTTACTGTCCAAAAAACCAAAGCTTTCATTGTGCTTATAAAAAGTTTTTAGCTAACACCAATGTTATTATAAAGAGATGTGAATTGTTTGCCCAGCAGGGGGGGCCCTCACACCCCTCCCATTTCCCATCACCCTGCTCACCAGCAGCTAAACACAGTCACAATACTCCATGCACAGAAGCCCAACAGTGTCCTGACTAATCCTATAACAGACTTGCATCGATAGAATAATTCATTTGTTTATACTAGGCATGTAGCCATATATTGTCACGATAAATTAAGATACAAATATATGACAATTCAAATCAATGAAATAAAAATGAATCACAATTATTATCAGGTTGCATAATCTCTTAGTTTTTCCTAGCTCTGAAACCCGAATCCAAATGCACATACCTTTCTGTGTGTATACAGTATACCAATGTAACTTTTGGACTTTTGGTCAGTAGTGCAAGCAATTATGTGAAAAGAAAAAAAAATTAGCTGCTTGTACATTTAAGTCATTGTTAAAAGTGCTATTCTGTTCATGGTGTGACTTATACTGTATACATACTGCCAGTTAAAAGTGATCCCTTTTTATTTTTGATCTTGAAATATGCTCATTATCTCTAGCTGCTTTATCCTGTTCTACAGGGTTGCAGGCAAGCTGGAGCCTATCCCAGCTGACTACGGGCGAAAGGCAGGGTACACCCTGGACAAGTCGCCAGGTCATCACAGGGCTGACACATAGACAACCATTCACAGTCAATTTAGAGCCACCAATTAGCCTAACCTGCATGTCTTTGGACTGTGGGGGAAACCGGAGCACCCGGAGGAAACCTACGCAAACTCCGCACAGAAAGGCCCTCGCCGGCCATGGGGTTCAAACCCGGACCTTCTTGCTGTGAGGCGACAGCGCTAACCACTACACCACCATGCCGCCGTTAAGTTTAGTGAATTTAGAAATATTAAAAATGAATGTTTCATACTGTTGATTTTGATGAAATTGAGGAAAGGTGGGCCACAGGCTGAGGAACAATTAACTAGATTTTGATGCACATGCGGATATGTCTGCAAATCCAAGATTTTTTTGCCTGATCCCAACATAACTCAAAAAGTAGTGAATGGAGTTTGATGAAATTTGATGCACAGCTTTAGTATTATCCTAGATGTTGATAATATGTGGCTTACTGCAAGTTGGCCTAGTGGTTAGCATGTCTGCCTCTTGATCGGGAGATTGTGAGTTCTATTCACGGTTGGGTCATACCAAAGACCATCATAAAAATGGTACCTACTGTCATCTGGCAAAGCACACTGCAATACAGATGCAAGTGGGGAGTCAAACTCTTGTGGTTACCAGAAGACTAGTCCCCCACTGTAACCCTAGCTATATAATAGGCGAGAGGCCGAGGGCTATGGAAACGGAGATTGGTGCTGCCCTATGCGCCACATGGCATGGGAAGGGACTTTGAATATGTGGCTTGGTGGAGGTATGCACTCTACCGAGTACCCTTCTAGTTTTTGTTGAATTTAATAAGACAAAAAAAATAGTTTGTCAGTCTAACAAGAAACTGAAAAGCACGAAGTCCTCCATGCTGAAGACTTTACTGTGATGGAAAACTTATTGACTTATACTCACAGAAAACATCACCATATAAATGACTGCAGGTTTCCTTTTTTTTAATTTAAGCAAAAACACATTTTTACATCACTGCCATACATCTGTGTAGGTTGTTACTAGAGAAATAATGAGTACATTATTATCAACCTGTGATTTGTCTTGCAACCAGACCTACTGTTAGAGCTGCTGTTATACAACCCCGATTCCAAAAAAGTTGGGACAAAGTACAAATTGTAAATAAAAATGGAATGAAATGATGTGGAAGTTTCAAAATTCCATAGTTTATTCAGAATAGAACATAATGATATATCAAATGTTTAAACTGAGAAAATTTATCATTTAAAGAGAAAAATTAGGTGATTTTAAATTTCATGACAACAACACATCTCAAAAAAGTTGGGACAAGGCCATGTTTACCACTGTGAGACATCCCCTTTTCTCTTTACAACAATCTGTAAATGTCTGGGGACTGAGGAGACAAGTTGCTCAAGTTTAGGGATAGGAATGTTAACCCATTCTTGTCTAATGTAGGATTCTAGTTGCTCAACTGTCTTAGGTCTTTTTTGTCGTATCTTCCGTTTTATGATGCGCCAAATGTTTTCTATGGGTGAAAGACCTGGACTGCAGGCTGGCCAATTCAGTACCCGGACCCTTCTTCTATGAAACTCTTTGCAATTTTACACTGTCGAACTCCTTTCTGATATCGCTCCACTATTTGTCGGCGCAGAATTAGGGGGATTGGTGATCCTCTTCCCATCTTTACTTCTGAGAGCTGCTGCCACTCCAAGATGCTCTTTTTATACCCAGTCATGTTAATGACCTATTGCCAATTGACCTAATGAGTTGCAATTTGGTCCTCCAGCTGTTCCTTTTTTGTACCTTTAACTTTTCCAGCCTCTTATTGCCCCTGTCCCAACTTTTTTGAGATGTGTTGCTGTCATGAAATTTCAAATGAGCCAATATTTGGCATGAAATTTCAAAATGTCTCACTTTCGACATTTGATATGTTGTCTATGTTCTATTGTGAATACAATATCAGTTTTTGAGATTTGTAAATTATTGCATTCCATTTTTATTTACAATTTGTACTTTGTCCCAACTTTTTTGGAATCGGGGTTGTAGAAAATTATTTAACACTATCTGGCCAATCAGAATTGAGAATTTAGCAGCACTATGGTCTAAAGTGGAATAAAACAAGAAACTCCAGGTGTGCAAAAACATCTCACTGATAGTGTATGCATTGTAGATGATATCGAGAAAGATTTTTCTATACACTTGCAGTTTTGTACTGTACATTCCACTGACTGTATATAAGTTAATGTGCATATACAACCCCAATTCCAAGAAGTTAGGACACTGTATAAAACATAACTAAAAGCAGAATGTGAAGATTTCCAAATCATGGAAACTCTATATTTCATTGAAAATAGTACAAAGATAACATATGTTGAAACAGAAATTTTATTGTGTTTTGAAAAATATATGCTTGTTTTGAATTTGACGTTAGCAACACATTTCACAAAAGTTAGGATGGGGCAACAAAAGACTGAAAAAGTTGTGTAATATGAAAAAACTAGTTTGTTTCATTGGCAACAGGTGAGTAACATGATTGGGTATAAAAAAAGAGCATCCCAGAGAGGTGGAGTCTCTCACTGCTCTGTGAAAGACTGTGTGGGCAAACAATGCAACAATTTAAGAATAACATTCCTCAATGTAAAATTGTAAAGAATTTGGGGGTCACATCTATGGTACATAATATCATTAAAAGACTCAGATAATCTGGAGAACTCTCTTTATGCAAGAGACAAGGCTGAAAATTGACACTGGATGCCTGTGATCTTCAGGCCCTCAGGCGACACTGCATTAAAAGCAGATACATGTCTATAGTGGAAATCACTGTATGGGCTCAGGAACACTTCAGAAAACCATTGTCTGTGAAAACAGTTCATTACTGCATTCACAAATGCAAGTTAAAACCAGATATAAACAATATCCAGAAACACTGCCACCTTCTCTGGGTCCGAGCTCTTTTACGATGGACTGAGGCAAAGTGGAAAATTGTCTTGAGGTCTGACGAATCAAAAGTAGAAATTCTTTTGAGAAATCGTGGACACCATGTCCTCCAGGTGAAAGAGGAGAGGGACCATCTGGCTTGTTATCAGTGCACAGTTCAAAAGCCAGCATCTGTGATGGTATGAAGGTGTATTAATGCACATGACATGGGTAGCTTGTACATCTGGGAAGGCATCATTAATGCTGAATGATATATACACACACACGTTTCAGAGCAATATGTTGCCATCCAGACAAAATCTTTTTCAGGGAAGGCCTTCCTTCTTTCAGCAAGACAATGCCAAACCACTTTTTGCACATATTAAAACTGCATGGCTCTGTAGTAAAAGAGTCTGGGTGTTAAACTGGCCTGCTTGCAGTCCAGACCTGTCTCCCATTTAAAACATTTGGTGCATTATGAAGTGCAAAATATGACAAAGGAGACCCCGACCTGTTGAGCAACTGAAATTGTATATCAGGCAAGAACAGGACAACATTTCTCTTTCAAAACTACAGTGATTGGTCTCCTCAGTTCCCAAATGTTTACAGAGTGTTGTTAAAAGTAGGGGTAATGCAACACAGTGGTAAACATATGAAGTATAGGATTTGCAAATTATCGCATTCTGTTTTTATTTACGGTTTACACAGTGTCCCAACATTTTTGGAATTGGGGTTGTAGAAAATATAGTAGGGTTTGCAAATTAAATATAAAAGGAAAAATATGTGCGGAAAGTTTACACAAGGGTCACCATTACCTCAGATGTAGTCAACCAGCCAAGGAAAGTTTGGTGTCTGGAGTTTGCTTTTTTAATTATAAATTGGATAATTGTGTCTAATAGAGCTGAACAGGCAGCTTGGACATGTTATATTCAAAGGAACTATTTTGTGTGTATTAATGTGGCACTAGAGTTAGTAATGAGCTGCGTAGTGATACATTCTAGAGTGCATCAATGTATGCTGTACAACTTTGAAACTTTACAGAAGCCAGTAAAGAGTTCCGTGGCTTGCACTCCGATATCCTTATTTGTTTGTTGATGAGAACACAACAATTGGCGACGAGAATCAAACTATACGTGCAGTGGATGTTAAATGGAAGTGAAAATTGTCTCCTTTCATCTTTCCATGGTTGTTTTTGCCTACCCCTATATTGGAGCAAGCTACGTTGGAAGAGTCAAGCTCACGAGGAAGGGAGGAGGAAAACAAAAGGGCATCGAGGCAGTGAGTAACCTAAAGGAAAAGGAAAGTAACTTAACACGAAATAAAAGTGGACTGTGTTAACTAGAGGAAACCGTAAGCATCTAAAGGAAATGGCTGGTTGTGTAGGACAGATGGATGCGTTTGATAGTACAGTGGAAGACTGGGCCACGTACATTGAAAGATTGGAACAGTATTGCCTGGCTAACAAAATCGAGAATGATAGGAAAGTGGTGGTGCTACTGAGTGTAATGGGTGCTAAAACCTATAATCTGCTTCGTAATTTAAAGTGCTGATGACACGTTTTTGACATCTTTGGCGATGTTTTATAACATAAAAAGTAATTCCCAATGATCCATATATTAATTCACGAAGGTGCCTATTTTACAAGTTATGATAAAAAACGCGGCTATTTGGGCAAATTTGACGGGGCTGCAGCACCCAGGAGACGAAAGAGGAGGAGGTGCTATATGACGTCAGCGAAAGAACCTTCCTCCTAACTTACTAGTTTGTTGTTGATGAGGCAGGTGTTCAGTTTATCATTATTAGTATTATTATTATACATTATATATATATATATATATATATATATATATATATATATATATATATATATATATATATATATAGTTATTATGCCTTCGCGTTGTGTTGCCGGCTTTTGCTCCAAAACCCACAAGGATGGGGTAAGTTTATTCAAGTTTCCCAGAGATCCCGAGCTGCATGCGAAGTGGGTGAGGCAAGTCAGGCGCACTCGTGACAAGTGGGAGCCCTCACCAACATCCGTCCTGTGCTCTGAACACTTCGATTTGGATTGTTTTGACACCCTTCCCAGCTTAAAAGAATCTCTTGGGTGTTCAGTTCAGCACAAGCATGTGCTGCTACCATCAGCAGTGCCTACAGTATTCCGGAGGGGGTCTACTAGTAGCTATGCCAGATCCAGCAGTCACCTGGGACAAGCCGACTCCTCCAAAGACAGTCCTCCTGTCAGAACATGTGTTGAGAAACGACATAAGATAAAGGTACGTAGAGCTATAGAGTGCTCCGACATGATGCTAAAAATAGTAACACTGCAGTCTGTGCGGCCATCTTGGAAGTCACTCGCTCCAGAGCGCTCATAGAGTACACATCATAGAGTACACATTCATGATAATCATAAATGTAATCATAAAGTCGGCGTGATATCAGTCATGTATTTGCTTGTGAAAGATTGCGGCTTTCATATAACTGCCGCCTAGCAACGAGAGGCAAAGGGTAAAGAGGGTAGGCTATCATAGATTCTATTCGGAAGAGATCAACACATGATTGCTTAAAAATTAGGTATTTTAACAATTTGCATCTGTTTTGTGATTATCGTGACACTTGTGTGTTATATAGAACTGTATGTCTTATCAGCACATCGAGGATCTTCCACCGGAGGCTTTAGCAAGTACTAGTAGCAACACTACACTTTACCCTTTGCCATGCGTTGTTAGGGAACGGTAGCAAGTACCCCGATGACCGACTTCAAGAATATGTAGAAAAAATTTAGAAATTATACTTTCCAAAAGTCATTTGAGCTTAGTGTATTGCATTTCCATTTATATTGTAGGTTCTTGCTGATGTTTTTGCGGAGTATGACGCAGCTGCTGAATCAGAAGCTGCAGAGTTTGTATGTACTAGTTGTGAGCATTCACATTATTATCAATCTCATTTATTTAAAATCAGATAAAATCATGCCATCATGATCACTGCTTAAAGTACCAGTATTTGGTTGTTGAAGAGCTAGCACTAGAAAGTTCACTGGCGTTTTCATGTGCCATTTCCATTGAGTAGAACAGCCAGTGAACCGCAGCGTGTTCTTCCGCTGACGTCACAACATGGCCGCGAGCCACGGACCCAGTTTTCTTGCGCTGTGCAATTAAAAGTTGGATATTCGCGTAACAACAGCTTCTTTTCACGTAATTATAACAGAAATCTAACGTTTGCCATGTTGTATAGTTTATTTAAGAAATTGCATAGAGTCATGTTCGTGTCATCAGCACTTTAATGGCACCAACGAAACCAGCAACCAAATCATTCAAAGACATTGTGAAAGTGCTGCAGAATCATTTCAACCCAAAACCGCTGGTCATTGCAGAAAGATTTAGATTTCACAATAGAAATCAAAAGAAAACGGAGTCTATCACGGATTACATGGCTGAATTGCGCAGGCTATCGGAGCACTGCAAGTTTGGAGAAGGATTGTCAGACGCGCTGCGTGATTGACTCGTGTGTGAACTCGTGCACGAAAGCACACAGAAGCGGCTCCTCATGGAGAGAGACTTGACGCTCACGCGCGCTTTCGAGATAGCCATCTCAATGGAGACTGCTGCAAAGGATGCAGTTGAATTGCAAAAGAAGACAGCAATATCTGCAGTCAAATGCACAGTGAACAAAATAGCAGCAAAACGTCCTGAAAAGACGGCAGCTTGTTTTAGATATGGAAAGACGTCACATAGCCCTGCAGAATGTTGGTTCAAAGACAAAGACTGTAATTCATGCAATAGAAGAGGGCATATACAAAAGATGTGCAAAAACAAACAAAAGGAGAAGAAGCCAAATTTCAAATGGAGAAATAAAAAGGTTAATGAACTGAATGAGGATAATTCGAATGAATCATACTCAGATGAATGTGAGCAGGAATTGGCTTGCCTAGAACTTCACTCTGTTAAAGAAAGTCAACATAATGTCATATGGGTGACACCTGAAATTGAGGGACAGAAACTCAAAATGGAGCTAGACACAGGGTCAGCCCTGTCAATCATTTCATACAAGGATTACAAAAAGAAATTTGCCAAAATGAAACTGAAACGTACCTCACTCATACTGAAGACTTACACAGGCGAAAAAGTCTTCCCATTGGGAAAATTAAAGGTGAAAGTAAAGTATAAGAAAACAAAGAGAGTACTGGATCTGTATGTGGTGCAAAATGATAATGTTCCATTATTTGGACGAGAATGGCTGCGGAGTATCCAGCTTAACTGGAAATCAATCAAAGTGATGGAGATGTCTGAGAACAGCACTCAACCAACCCCAGAAAGACTGAGGAACTTGCTGGATCGCTTTGCACCAGTTTTTCAAGACAGAATTGGAACTCTGGCAAAGATAAAGGCAAAGGTAGCTTTAACTGAAAACGCGCAACCAAAATTCCACAAAGCCCGCAACCTACCTTATGCGCTACGCCCAAAGGTGGAAGCAGAGCTCAAGCGTCTAGAGGACCAAGGTATCTTGTCAAAGGTGGAATGGTCAGAGTGGGCAACGCCCACTGTGCCAGTAATGAAGAAGAGTGGTGCTTTACGCATCTGTGGCCACTTCAAAGTCAGCATCAATCCAGTGCTCCAGGCAGACCAATATCCGCTACCCCGCATAGAGGATATATTTGCCTCGCTGGCTGGAGGCCAGCATTTCTCTAAGATCGACTTAGCGCAGGCCTACCTGTAAATGGAGTTAGAAGATTCTTCAAAGAAATATCTAACCATAAACATGCACAAAGGACTGTTCCAGTACAACAGACTTGTATTTAGAATAGCATCAGCACCTGCTGTGTGGCAAAGAGCCATTGACCAAGTTCTTCAAGGCATTCCTGGCACTCAGTGCTATTTAGATGACATTCTTGTGACTGGTAGTGATGAAAATGCTCACCTCACCAACCTTGAATCAGTCTTACAGAGGCTAGCTGATTTTGGACTGAGAGTGAACAAAGAAAAGTGTGAGTTCTTCAAAGACTCAATAGAGTACTACAGACACAAGATCGACAAGGATGGTCTTCATAAAGCACAAGATAAGGTGGATGCTGTCTTGAAGGCACCCAGGCCTGAGAACGTCAGTCAGCTGCACTCAATTTTGGGCCTTGTCAACTACTATGCCAAGTTCTTGCCAAACATGGCAACAGTGTTGCATCCATTGAACAGTCTCTTACAAGTGAAAAGTGTGTGGAAGTGGACCAAGTCCTGTGAACAGGCGTTCATGGCTGCAAAGCAACTGATAACATCAGAGAAAGTGTTGACACACTACAACCCCGATCTGCCATTGCATTTAGCTTGTGACGCGTCACCATATGGAATTGGGGCTGTACTTTCTCATAAGATGAAAGATGGCTCTGAACGACCTATCGCATTTGCCTCAAGGTCCTTGAACAAAGCCGAGCAAAACTATGCCCAAATTGACCGTGAGGGCCTAAGTTTAGTCTGGGGAGTCAAGAAGTTTAATCAATATCTGTATGGTAAACATTTCACACTGATCACTGACCATCAGCCTCTAGTGGCTATCTTCAACCCCAGCAAGTCAGTCCCTGCCATGGTGGCGGCCCGTCTGCAACGGTGGTCATTATTCTTAGGCGCTCATGACTACACTATTGAGTTCAAAGGCACCAAGCTTCACGGAAATGCAGATGGTCTTTCTCGTCTCCCCCATGAGTCAGGTGACACTTCTGTGTCTTCAGATCCAGCTGAACTTTTTCACATCACACAGATGGAGACTCTGCCTGTCACTTGTCTGGAGGTGAAGAGGGAAACGGGTCGAGACCCTACAATGGTGAGAGTCTATGACTTAACGGTGAAGGGGTGGCCTCAGAAGGGTAATGCTGACCTACCTGAATATGCCAACAGGCGAGAGCAGTTGTCTGTATGCCAAGGCTGTGTAATGTGGGGCACAAGAGTTGTCATACCACCTAAGCTTCGACACAGAGTGCTGGAGTCTCTTCATGACGGACATTTAGGTGTTGTTAAAATGAAGCGCCTGGCCAGGAGCTATGTCTGGTGGCCTGGCATTGACCATGAGATAGAGGACATTATAAAGTCATGCCCAGGATGCCAGCAAACTCAGCGCCAACCACAGGTAGCTCCACCGCACACATGGGAATGGCCTTCAACTGTCTGGCAAAGAGTTCACATCGACTATGCGGGTCCCTTTCTGAACAGAATGTTCCTAGTGGTCGTCGATGCATACTCCATTGGCCTGAAGTGTTCCCTGTAAAGAATGCAACTTCAACAGTGACCATAGAAGCGCTCCGTATTCTGTTTGCTTGTGCTGGACTGCCACAACAATTAGTGAGTGACAATGGAAGTCAGTTTACATCAGAGGAATTCCAGTTGTTCATGAAAGGAAATGGAATCAAGCATATCACCACCGTGCTGTTTCACCCTGCAACAAATGGACTTGCAGAGAGATTCATACAAACTTTCAAGCAATCCATGAAAGCCATGGCGAACACAAAACTGTCCTTATTAGAGAAACTGGGAAACTTCTTGTTGTCTTACCGCAACACTGAACATTCTACCACAGGTGAGACACCTTCCGTGCTGTTCATGGGTAGATCCTTAAGATCACGTCTGGACCTCCTAAAACCAGACCTGCACAGGGACATGTCAAAGAAACAAAGCAGTCAAATGAAAAAGCAATCACCACTGAGAGCCTTCCATGTGGGACAATCTGTACTTGCCAGAGATTATCGCCATGGAAATCACAAGTGGCAGCCTGATGAGATTGTTTCTAAAACAGGACCACTGACTTACACTGTTAAAGTGCCAACTGGACTGATCTGGCGCAGGCATGTGGATCAGTTACTTGACATTGTGACCCGACGCTCACTCAGAAACAGCACAGGTCATGATGCAGACTGCATAGACAATTCTGAGGAGTTCACATCGTCCACGCCAGGTGAACCACCAGATGAACTGAATGCACCTGCTCCAGAGACTGATAGCCCAGCAGCTTCTTCCAGTTGTGTTCCAGATTCACAAGAACGGCGCTACCCGGACCGAGCACACCATGCTCCACAGAGATTGGATTTATAGTCTAGTTTAATGGTTAAATGATAAATAGTTATGATATGATACATGTGTTGATGTAGAGCTATTTCACTGAGGCTATGATTTGAAAAGAATGTTTATTTGACTTGTATGAAAACAGAAAAATAAGAAGAATATTCTTTATAGTGTTAAGCTTCTCCGGTGTACTTCAAAGCTAAGAGGGAGAAATTGTTATATTCAAAGGAACTATTTTGTGTGTATTAATGCGGCACTAGAGTTAGTAATGAGCCGCGTAGTGATGCATTCTAGAGTGCATCAATGTATGCTGTACAACTTTGAAACTTTACAGAAGCCAGTAAAGAGTTCTGTGGCTTGCACTCCGGTATCCTTATTTGTTTGTTGATGAGAACATAAAAACATGGCAATTTAGCAGTATGTAAACATAGAAGTATATAAACCTGTTTTGCAATTTCTGAAGCTGTTACACTGAAGCATGCAGTATCTCCTTGAGTTGTTGCATATGGCTCTTTTCTCCATTTATCAGCTTCTAAAATGGACATCCATCTGGGAGCTGTGCATCAAAAGAAATGCAGATGGTAGCAGAAAGTACAGATGTAAGAAAATGCAGACGTTCAAGAGACAGATGTTAGCTTCAGTCCCAGTGTAACTGTGCATCTGTCACATGGGCCAGTAGCATTCAAGCAGCTGTGATTGTTTCATACACAGAGCTGAAGCACCTTCAAGTTTATTAAAGACTGTCACACCCCCCAGATGGAGTGTGGGCAGAAAACGCAGGGGAGAGTAACAATAGACATGTTGTGGTTGAGGAACTGACAGGGAAACAACAGGGAAGACAGTTTTAATCTATTCAAGACAGGACTTTACTTTAACAAACATCCACCACTGATATTCAAAAGACAGGACAAGACAAGAGTACAACCAGGATGTTGTCGAGCTCATATAGATGATTGGCAAGGCTGGAGCAAATGATGCTCTATATGCAAGGTGCGTTACTATAGCCCAAAAAAGATTAACTTTAATATGCTAATATGAACAAAATCTAAAAAAATAAATAAATTAAAGGGGATGGAAACTCCTCTGTCTAAGCTATTTTGGCTAAGCAGATCATATGAGAATATTATACAGTGGTGCTTGAAAGTTTGTGAACCCTTTAGAATTTTCTATATTTCTGTAGAAATATGATCTAAAACATCAGATTTTCACACAAGTCCTAAAAGTAGATAAAGAGAACCCAGTTAAACAAATTAGACAAAAATATGATACAACCCCGATTCCAAAAAAGTTGGGACAAAGTACAAATTGTAAATAAAAACAGAATGCAATAATTTACAAATCTCAAAAACTCATATTGTATTCACAATAGCACATAGACAACATATCAAATGTCAAAAGTGAGACATTTTGAAATTCCATGCCAAATATTGGCTCATTTGAAATTTCATGACAGCAACACATCTCAAAAAAGTTGGGACAGGGGCAATAAGAGGCTGGAAAAGTTAAAGGTACAAAAAAAGGAACAGCTGGAGAACCAAATTGCAACTCATTAGGTCAATTGGCAATAGGTCATTAACATGACTGGGTATAAAAAGAGCATCTTGGAGTGGCAGCAGCTCTCAGAAGTAAAGATGGGAAGAGGATCACCAATCCCTCTAATTCTGCGCCGACAAATAGTGGAGCGATATCAGAAAGGAGTTCGACAGTGTAAAATTGCAAAGAGTTTGAACATATCATCATCTACAGTGCATAATATCATCAAAAGATTCAGAGGATCTGGAAGAATCTCTGTACGTAAAGGTCAAGGCCGGAAAACCATACTGGGTGCCCGTGATCTTCGGGCCCTTAGATGGCACTGCATCACATACAGGCATGCTTCTGTATTGGAAATCACAAAATGGGCTCAGGAATATTTCCAGAGAACATTATCTGTGAACACAATTCACCGTGCCATCCGCCGTTGCCAGCTAAAACTCTATAGTTCAAAGAAGAAGCCGTATCTAAACATGATCCAGAAGCACAGACGTCTTCTCTGGGCCAAGGCTCATTTAAAATGGACTGTAGCAAAGTGGAAAACTGTTCTGTGGTCAGACGAATCAAAATTTGAAGTTCTTTATGGAAATCAGGGATGCCGTGTCATTCGGACTAAAGAGGAGAAGGACGACCCAAGTTGTTATCGGCGCTCAGTTCAGAAGCCTGCATCTCTGATGGTATGGGGTTGCATTAGTGCGTGTGGCATGGGCAGCTTACACATCTGGAAAGACACCAACAATGCTGAAAGGTCATTGGAAAAATGTTTCACATACTTTTGCCACTCACAGATATGTAATATTGGATCATTTCTCTCAATAAATAAATGACTAAGTATAAGATTTTTGTTTCATTTGTTTAACGGGGTTCTCTTTATCTACTTTTAGGACTTATGTGAAACTCTAATGATGTTTTAGGTAATATTTATGCAGAAATATAGAAAATTCGAAAGGGTTCACAAACTTTCAAGCAGCACTGTATGGACACAAGGGTTTTACTTCTGACTTGCAGGCCTCCCAACATTCAAGGACAGACGACTCCACTTCTCCTCGGATGGATTTCCCAAATAGCATGAAAAAATTGCTCCCAATGGCTACACTCTCTTTTTCCAGCCCAAATCTGTCGCGACAAGCAGTGTACCCAGTTCATCAAAATTGTGTTCGTCCAGGACTTTCAGCTGGCTACAAATCTTTTTCACCATCCAAAAGATACATGTCATCTCCAATCCTTTCACCCTCAAACCAAATGGAACATTTAGAAAGTCTTGTTTGATGTACTCTGGGTCCCTGCAAATGGGTGTAGTGTTGAAAACAAGCTGGGACCCGATGTTGACATTATTCCTGTGTTGATAAGAAACAGAAAACATAGAGCACATTTAACCCTGGGGGTGAACCAATCTAATCTCCTTCCTGTTTTAAAACAGCATCAGAATGCACAACCAGATATTACTTCTAGAATTTCTGTAAAGCTAGCTCTTCTGAACATTAGATCACTTTTAAACAAGTCATTTTTAATTAATGATCTTATTTGCAAACACAATCTTGATTTTTTGCTTCTAACTGAAACCTGGCTGGATCAAGCAAATAGTGCTACCACCCTTATTGAAGCAGCTCCCCCAAATTTTAATTTTTTTGAATGTTACCCCACAAGGGAAAAGTGGAGGGATCGCAAATATATTCAAAGTCTCTTTTCAATGTAAACAATCCTCACTTGGTGATTTTATGTCCTTTGAACACTTATGTGCACTTGTTACATGCTCTCCTAACATATTATTATTAACTATTTATAGGCCTCCGAGACATTCAGCCAAAGTCTTTCTTGAAGAGTTTGGTGAACTGTTATCAGTCATTTGCTTAGAGTTTGATTGTCTTATTATATCTGGGGATTTTAACTTGCATGTAGATAATACTGATAACATTTATGCCAAAGAACTACTTGCAATTATTGATAACTTTAACCTAGTACAACATGTACAGGGGCCGACCCACTCTCGTGGTCATACTCTTGACCTCGTCATCACAAAGGGTCTTACTGTGTCTAATACTGTTGTTGACCTGGCCTTATCTGATCATTTCTGTGTTTTCTTTGAAGTTTCTATGTCTCCTCACATTCAGAATAGCTCAACGACTATAGGTAGGAGAGTCATAAAAGACAACACGTGCTCTTTTTGAGCAAGCTCTCTCTCAGAACTCAACCAAAATGTCAGACTCTGTAGATGATTTACTGGAATTTTTTAAATTTAAATATGACCCAAATTATGGATGATATTGCTCCATTCAAAATAAAAAGAATCAATGATAAGCAGAAAGCACCATGGAAGCAGTACCTGGCTGTTAAACTGCTAGAGAGAATGTAGAAAGACTGAAAGAAAATGGCGCAAATCTAAACTTCACATCCATTATCAAATCCATAAAGAGATGCTTTGTAATTATAATTATGAAATTCGCAAAGCAAGACAGTCTTTCTTCTCCAACATCATCAGCAGGAATATGAACAATGCCCGTGTGCTATATTCAACAGTAGAGAAGCTAACTAATCCCCCACCACAATTAGCACCTGAACTTCTCTCAGTTAATAAATGCAATGAGTTTGCATCCTTTTTCAAAGGTAAAATTGATAAAATACGGCAGAATATTTCTCATAATATATCTCAGTTGCAAAAAATTGAAAAACTGCAATCACCAATGACACAGATAGATAACTTCAACACAATGTCAGAATTTTGTTTAATTGACTATGAGACTCTTGAAAAAACTGTACAAAATCTCAGTTCCTCAACATCTGAACTGGACATTCTGCCCACCAACTTGTTTAAGTCTGTTCTTCATCTTATAATTACAGATGTGCTTCAAATTATAAATACATCCTTGGAGACTGGTGTTGTTCCTGTGTCCCTAAAAAAAGCTGTTGTAAAGCCCCTTCTTAAAAAAAATAATCTGGATCCTTCAGTGTTAAATAACTACAGGCCAATATCAAATCTACCATTCATCGGGAAAATCCTGGAAAAAATTGTCTTCAATCAATTAACTGCCTTCTTGATATCAAACAGCCGTTTTGATAATTTTCAGTCAGGATTTCGTGCCAATCATAGCACTGAAACAGCGCTGATTAAAGTTATAAATGACATACGTCTTAATACTGATGCAGGCAAAACATCGGTCCTGGTATTACTGGACCTCAGTGCAGCTTTTGATACTGTTGATCACAACATACTGCTATATCGACTTGAACACTGGGTTGGATTGACTGGTAAAGTTATCAATTGGTTAAAATCATACTTAAAAGATAGAAGCTTCTTTGTTACCCTGGGAAATTGTTCCTCAACGCCAATGTCCTTGACCTGTGGTGTCCCCCAGGGGTCGATTCTTGGACCATTACTTTTCAACCTTTATATGCTCCCACTTGGGCAAATTATCAATAAAAATTCAATTTTGTATCACTGCTATGCAGATGATACCCAAATTTATTTTGCTCTATCACCTAATGATTATGCCCCCCTTGAATGTCTCTACCAGTGTATCGATCAAATCAATAGCTGGATGTCACAAAATTTTCTTCAGCTGAACACAGATAAAACAGAAGTAATTCTATTTGGAAAAAAAGATGAAAGACTCAGGATTACCACTATTCTTGACACAAAAGGGATTAAAACTAAAGAAATGGTTAAAAATCTTGGTGTTTTCATTGACAGCGAGCTAAACTTTGACAGTCACATGAAAGCAATCACTAAAACGGCATTTTATCACCTAAAAAACATTTCCAAACTAAGAGGACTTATGTCAAAAAATGATCTGGAAAAACTAATACATGCCTTCATCTCTAGTAGGGTTGATTACTGCAATGGCCTTTTCACAGGCTTGCCAAAAAAGACCATCAAACGACTTCAGCTGGTTCAAAATGCAGCGGCGAGGGTTCTCACACGAACAAAAAGAACAGAGCACATTACTCCAGTTCTAAGGTCCCTTCACTGGCTTCCAGTAAGCTACAGAATTGACTTTAAAGTATTGCTGCTGGTATACAAATCTCTAAATGGTACAGGGCCCAATTACCTCTCTGATATGTTGCAGCGGCCTAACCCAATCAGATCTACCAGATCAAAACAGAAAAATTTACTATTAAAACCAGTTGTTAAAACAAAGTGTGGTGAAGCAGCTTTTAGCTACTATGCAGTACAGCTATGGAACCAACTCCCAGAGGACATTAAAAATGCTCCTGCTGTTGGCAGCTTCAAATCTAGACTAAAGACCAAGCTGTTTTCAGATGCTTTCTGTTAAATAATTAATATTGTCTTCTTTACATTCTTTATAATCTTTACTTCTCTGCATGTTTTAAATTTACTTTAACTTTATCCTATTTTATTCTTTATTCTATTCTGCTGGGGTTTTTTTTCTTTTCTTTCTCATCCTATTTGAACTACTACTTCATTTTATTATTTTATTTTTACTATTGTTTAATTCTTATTATTTTCTTTTAATTATTTTAATTAATTGTTTTAGAATAAAAATAAAATTATTTTATGTAATTTTATTTCTCTATTGTTTACTGTTTCTGTTTTTACTTCTGTAAAGCACATTGAACTGCCATTGTGTATGAAATGTGCTATATAAATAAACTTGCCTTGCCTTGCCTTTACTGGGAAATATGCCACTCATTTTTCATGCGAGCTATATCTGGGACATGGAGATCCAAAACCATGACATAAATCTCTATATGTTACTCATGAGGAAATCGATGAATTGTTTTAATATATTTGGGTACTTTGTGAATGTGTCTGTGTAATAAAAAGAAAATCACACGTTGGCTTGAAGTTACAAAGTTGATCTTCACGAATTGAAAAACTTGCATTTTTCATACTAAATACATCGCAGATCTGAGTGACATTTAAATAATATTGGCTGGCTTTTTTTCATGGTATATCAGATATATTCCATTCAGCTAGCATGATATTGAACCAGTTGAAGACAAGTAGCTGAATGGAATATATCTGATATACCACAAAAAAGCCAGCCAATATTATTATTATTATTATTATTATTATACATATACAGTGAAAGCCAACACAGTCAAGCCAGTGCCATCAAAAGCTACTACTAGCACAGGCTAACAACCGAGAAACTAAGATTTCTGTCTCCAGACTCTTCTTCCACACATGCTCACCACAGTATTTTTGACTCAGACTTAAGTATTCATTTCCCTATGTAATTTACTTAGTTACTTTTAAAATCAACATCGACAACTCCATACAATGGAGCTACCTGGCAGCCAAAATTCTCTCAAAATCTTCCACTTTTAACGAAGCAAACCTGGCAGTCATGTTTGTTTACAAATTGTCAGTGTCACTCGCTAGCACAGAAGTTTTACGTCTCTGACCTGTGAAGTCATGTTAAGTCAAGTCAAGTAAAGTTTATTTGTATAGCGCTTTTAACAATAAACATTGTCGCAAAGCAGCTTTACAGAATTTGAACGACTTAAAACATGAGCTAATTTTGTCCCTAATCTATCCCCAATGAGCAAGCCTGTGGCGACGGTGGCAAGGAAAAACTCCCTCAGACGATATGAGGAAGAAACCTCGAGAGGAACCAGACTCAAAAGGGAACCCATCCTCATTTGGGCAACAACAGACAGCATGATTATAACATTAACAGTTTTAACATGAAGACAGTTTCATTGATGTTATAACTCTTCATTGATGGAAACTTGAGTGCAAAACTGTTCATGACAACTGCAGTCCTCAGCCATAAAAGCATTACTGTAAGAATCCAGAGCATCCTCCAGGTATAACCCTCAACTGTCCTCATGGGGCCGTCCTCCACAGGAGCGATGCGATAAAACTCCGACCAGACACAGGGCACCAGGATGGATCAAGCAAGGCCGAGGGGCAGAAGAGGCCAGCATCTCAATCCCAGGACCAACATGTAACTCAGAGGGACAGATGGGGGGAGAGAGAAAGAGAGAGAAAGAAAACACAGGTTGTTAGGTATGCCCTAAAAATGACACAAGTATTAAATCTGTGTGGTAGGCTCACAGAGACGAGTCTCTTGACATCAGGCATAACACACAACAATGGCATGTTAATATGGTTAAAAAATATCATGACCTGCTCTGGCTGGATGCTTGACTGGGTGATGGGAGCACACTCCTCAGCAATGATGAGATCCAGATGGGACCCTTAGGGCTGGCCAAGACAATTCAGTTACGTTTCACCGGGTCTGGGACATGCGACAATGTCTGACGGCCAATTCCCTGCAGGCTATGAGAGCCAGTCGAGGTCTCCACCCTCTCCACCAAAAGATTTTCTGTTGACTCCATGTAACTCAGAGGGACAGATTTTTTTTTTTTGGGGGGGGGGGGGGAAAGAAAAAGCAGGTGGTTAGGTATGCCCAATGTCACCTGAATAAGTAGGAACAGTATACATATTGCACTGAGTACAAGCAAGGGGAGAGCCAGAAGGTAACACAGGCATGAGGGAGCCCCGGGACATAAAGCAGCCAGCCACTACACTGTCAACAAACTCGAGTGAGCAAGCGAGTGGGGACTGACAGCATCCATACATCCCAGTTTACCAAAACAGTCTATGTCTGAGGACCCTCTAGATCTACACCTTTACCTCATAAACACCATTAACAAAAGGCTTGACTAAACAAATATGTTTTCAGCCTAGACTTAAATGCTGAGATTGTGTCTGATTCCTGAACATTACTTGGAAGGCTGTTCCATAACTGTGGAGCTTTGTAAGAAAAGGCTCTGCCCCCTGATGTAGCCTTCACTATACGAGGTACCAGCAGATAGCCTGCACCTTTTGATCTAAGTAGGCGTGGCGGGTCATAGAGGAGCAGAAGTTCACTCAGGTACTGTGGTGCGAGACCATTTAGTGCTTTAAAGGTCAATAGTAGTATTTTATAATCAATACAAAATTTGATTGGGAGCCAATGCAGTGTGGATAAGACAGGCGTGATGTGGTCATATTTTCTAGTTCTAGTAAGGACTCTTGCTGCTACATTTTGAACTAACTGGAGCTTGTTTATGCACTTATTGGAACATCCAGACAGTAAGGCATTACAATAATCCAACCTGGAGGTAACAAAAGCATGGACTAGTTTTTCCACGTCATGCAATGACATTAAATTTCTTATCTTTGCAACATTTCTGAGATGAAAGAAAGCTATCCGGGTAATGTTATCAATGTGAGTTTCGAATGAAAGACTGGGGTCAATAATCACTCCGAGGTCTTTTACTGCTGCACGTGAAGAAACAGAAAGGCCATCCAGAGTCACTGTGTAATCAGAAAACTTGCTTCTAGCTGTATGTGGTCCTAGTACAAGTACTTCATTCTTGTCAGAGTTAAGCAGAAGGAAATTAATAAGCATCCAGTGTCTAATGTCCTTAACACATTCCTCAATTCTATTAAGCTGGTGTCTCTCATCAGGTTTTGCAGAGACATACAACTGCGTGTCATCAGCATAACAGTGGAAACTAATACAATGTTTACGAATAATATCACCCAGAGGTAACATATATAGAGAAAAAAGCTGTGGACCCAAGACAGAACCTTGTGGAACACCAAACTTTACTTCAGTACGTCTAGAAATATCACCATTTATATCAACATACTAATAACGATCAGTTAGATAAGACCTGAGCCAGGAGAGGGCCGTTCCCTTAACTCCCACAACATTTTCTAGTCTATCCAGAAGAATGGAATGATCAATGGTATCAAATGCTGCACTAAGGTCAAGCAACACAAGTAGCGAGACACAACCCTGATCAGACGCCAACAGTAGGTCATTTACTACTTTAACCAGTGCTGTCTCTGTGCTATGATGAGGTCTAAATCCTGACTGATACATTTCATGGATGTTATTCCTATGTAAATATGAGCATAACTGTTGTGCCACAGCTTTTTCAAGGATCTTGGAGATAAAGGGGAGGTTTGATATTGGCCGATAATTGGACAGCTGACAGGGATCAAGGTTAGGTTTTTTAATCAGGGGTTTGATAACTGCTAGTTTAAAGGATTTGGGTACATAGCCAATCGTAAGAGAAGAATTTATTATTTTTAGAAGCGGTTCAATTACTTCAGGTATTATCTGTTTGAATAGACATGTAGGTAAGGGATCTAGTACGCAAGCTGAGGCTTTTGATGCAGAGATTAATGAAAGTAATTCAGTTTCTTTAAGGGGAGTAAAACATTCTAACTGATGATCTGGTACAGTTATATAGTTAACTACAAGGTCACTTTCATTGTCTGACCTTAAATTAGTAGTTTGAATTTTTTGTCGGATATTCTCAATTTTGTCATTAAAAAAATTCATGAAGTCGTTGCTACTACATACTGCAGGTGTGCATGTGTCTATAGTGGACTTATTCCTCATTAATTCCTCATCATGTTGTCTTGACTGTGCAATATTGGAACAATATTGCACACTCATTCTCCATTGGGTAGAGTGACATACACATAGGATAAGCAATATGCAAACAACATTGCATGCTATCGAACCAAATGAATGAAACCTGCAAGAAGGGAATAGAATACATCTTTTTATTCCATGGAAAAAGTGTCCGGTATGTATAATAATTCACTCCAATGACATCACTCCCAGTGTATTCCCGCTGTCTAGACGCATTGTCAAAATGGTGAACCAGTTCAGAATTTAAATTCTTTTGATTAACTTGTGTATGTTTTTGTAGATCTGTCCATATAATATAAAGAACATTACACTGTGGCGCAAAGATATGAAGTTTATCTTCTCGTGCTGAAAATATTTTCACTTGTTCACTTTGCTCACTCATGAATATGTTCACCACTTGAAGATAAACTTCATATCTTCGTGCAACCATGTAATATCCTTGATATACATGGTAAATGTATGCTCTTGCATCTTTTCCTAGGTGTAATTTTAAAGATTACTAGAAAGAGAGACTTACTTACAAGCAAGCTCACAACAACATTTTATCAACAACAACAGTAATACAGGACACAAGTGAAGTGCATGAGGCATTTCTGAACTTTGGAACCCTAATCAAAATCCTTCAATGCAAATTACAGTATTATTCAGTCCAATTATTAACATGTTCTGTGAATATGGTTTATTTGCCTATCAATCACTGTTTTCCACTCATTTAGTTTAACAGGAGAGTTTTTTAAAGCATTATTAGTTACCACTTTGCATCTGTTCACAGCACAGCACCACTTTGCATTTCAACAACACATCAAATGATAAAAACAAAGATGCAGGCCAGACAATACAAGCTGTGTTCTGCAGATAACAGCCCAAGGCTTGCTGACATTAAGACTTATTGAGGGCACAAACAATTTATAAAGTCAAGATCAGTCCCTAGGAATGAAAGGACCTGTTCAATATGTGTGCTGAATACTCAAGCTGTTAAAAAGGACCAAAATGCACATATTTATCCTCTACTGTGAAGTGAGTACTATGGACCACTGAGCTGCTTTTGGTGGTTGATAAGCTCGTAATTGCATCAGATCAGGAAGGCAAAAAGAAAACAGGCTCCTGCAGTTGTTCTCATATGATCATGTGAGCACACTCGTATCACCAGTGACTTCCTCAGCTAGTTTTCTAACTTTTATAATATGAACATATAATAGTAGCATTTTACTTAAGGGTGGGAACTTGAGCTGGATGATGGACAGTACTCTGAGTTAAGACTAGCTGCAAGACGAGTCTGAAGACATGTGGCACACTCCCTGATGACACTTTATTTTTTTCCCTTCACTTTCATGTTATTTCTTGCGCTTTGTTATATCACTTGGCTAAACTCTTTGCTTCATACCAGTGTTTTCCACACATGGACTCTCAAGAATGAGTTTTATGGATGATTCACAGATTGGTGTTCTGTTTGTATCCCATTCATATTACACTTACAAATATGAATGTAACCATACAAAGTAATTATAAACTGTAGAAATAGTTGAAGGTGGGTGGAGCACAGAAGCACGGCAGGCCAGAACTGAGTTCTTACAAAAACTTTTATTTGCGCTTTTCAGAGCAGCTTACTTCGCTCTCCCACACACACACACACACACGTGTCCAGGTTGGGGAGAGCTCCCTTTCTCTGCTCTCGCTCTCCTTTTATAGGGTGCAGTCACTGGGAGACACACAAACACAGGTTAATTCACATCAGGTGCAGTGATTCTGCCACTTACCTTCCCTGGCTCCGCCCTCCATTCACAGACCGACGCTTGACCACACCCCCGCTGCCACGGTTCCTTGGTGGGCAGTATTTTCCCGTTGTGAGTACGCAGGCACTTACAGACATATGTGCGGCAGAAGACAACTTTAGAATAGCAAACCAAGCCAAAACGAGAGACAAGAATTGTAGTCAAAGAAGAAACTAGGGTCGGGCAATCAGTGAACAGAGTAACGTGCGCAAAACAGAAATCAAGGAAATGAGAAAACACTAGCAAAGGTCAAACAGGCAGAAAGGCAGTCAGAGAATAACAAGGCTTGATATGTACAGAAAAACCAGAACGATACTTCACAATGTGTGACTGGGGTTAAAATACTGATACAGGTGATGAGGAAATGAATGTCAGTTGAGGGTCAGAAGGTGGGAGATAGAGGGCACTGTGTGTGCTGGGAGTTGTAGTCTGAGCTGTCCATGCTTGTAGTCTGCTAGTCTCCAGTGGGTTTACTGGCAGGGCCCCCCAGGAGCTACCTCCAGGAGCTATACTCTTTTGGGGGTGTCCTCGACCTCTGGGTGCTGGCTTGCTGGGGTGTTGGGCGTGGAAGTCTTGCTTGAGCAGAGGGTCGAGGATGTCCTTGGACTTGACCCAACTTCGTTCTTCTGGCTCATACCCTTCCCAATCTACCAGGTACTCGATCTGGCCGCCTCTTCGCCTGGAGTTGAGGATTTTGTTGACCTGGTAGATGGGTTCCCCATTGAGATTCAGAGAAGGGTGATCTTGAGTGGGTGTGTTGGACAGCAGATCTGGGATGACGGGTTTGAGATTGGAGATGTGGAAAGTGGGAGAGACTCTGCTGTGCGGTGGAAGTTCTAGACGATATGAGACATCATTGATGCGCCGTAACACCTTGAAGGGTCCGATGTAGCATGGTTGTAGTTTCTTACAGGTGTGTGTCTCTCATAGGTTCTTAGTTGCTACCCATACTCAATCACTGGGAAGATAGGTGGGAGTCTCTCCTCTGTGTCGATCGGCATACGTCTTGTCCTTGGCACAGACAACCTCTAGCAGCTGATGGACTTCTTCCCAAATGGTTTGGCTGTGCTGGAACCACTCATCTACTGCCTGTACCTGATTGGGTGCATTGTCCCAGGGGAACAAGGGTGGTTGGTAGCCAAGTATGCACTGGAAAGGTGTTAGCTGAGTCTCAGAATGCTTTAGGGAGTTCTCCGTATACTCAGCCCAAGGCAGGAAACGTGTCCAGTCCCCCTGATTGTGCATGCAGTAGATTCGCAGGAAGCAGCCAATTTCCTGGTTGGCCCATTCTATCTGCCCATTGGACTGGGGATGGTAGCCGGATGTGAGGCTAATGGATGCCCCCAACCTCTCCATGAAGCCAGACCAGAACTTGGAGATTAATTGTGGGCATCGGTTGCTGACAATGTCTTCAGGGATGCCATAGTATCAGAATACTTGTTGGAAAAGAAGCTCGGCCGTTTGGGCAGCCGTAGGGATACCTGGAAGAGGGATGAGCCTCAAAGCTTTCGAAAACTGGTCGATGGTAACCATGATTGTGGTATTGTTTTGTGATGAAGGAAGGTCTGTGATGAAGTCAATCGCCAAGTGTGACCAGGGTCACTGCAGGACAGGTAGAGGCATGAGTTTGCCAGCTATAGGAGCTCGAGGAACCTTGGCTTGGGCACAGTTGGAACAGGAAGAGATGAACCAGTTGATTTTGGTCAGCATGTTGTCCCACCAGTACCTATTCTTCAGCATCTGGTAGGTACATTGACTGTACAGCAGCAGGAGAGGAGTGCACCCAGGTGATGAGTTTGCTGCATGTAACCATGATTGTGGTATTGTTTTGTGATGAAGGAAGGTCTGTGATGAAGTCAATCGCCAAGTGTGACCAGGGTCACTGCAGGACAGGTAGAGGCATGAGTTTGCCAGCTATAGGAGCTCGCACAAAGCTGGCACAAAGAGAAGACCAGATGGGATGTGATTAGGTACAGATTGTGGTTGAGACTTACGGATTTCACTGTCCAGATCCCATGTGATGGATTGTATGAAGTGCTGTCAGGATGATGGGTTGAGGTTCTGTGTCTTTGGGAGATGGTTCTACAGCCCAGGACAGAGCATCCACCTTGGTGTTCTTGGACCCTGGTCGGAAGGAGATAGAGAAATTAAAAATGGGTGAAGAACAGTACCCACCTGGCCTGACGTGGATTCAACCTCTTGGCCTTCTTGAGATACTCTAGGTTCTTGTGGTCAGTTAGGATGATGAATGGATGAGTTGCTCCCTCCAACCAGTGTCACCATTTCTCCAAGGCTAGTTTGATGGCCAGCAGCTTGCGATTGCCCATGTCATAATTCATCTCGGCAAGGGTTAGCTTCTTGGAGAAGAAAGCCACTGGGTGTAGTTTTGGCTTTTCCCCAAACTGCTAGGATAAGATGGCTCCTACTCCTGTGTTGGAGGCGTCTACCTCCACAACGAATGGTTTCATGGGGTCTGGATGCTGGAGATTCGGAGCTGACATGAAGGCAGTTTTCAGCTTGTTGAAGGCTTCCTCTGCCTGAGGATTCCATCGGAGGCACTTGGGACCCTTTTTCAGGAGAGTGGTCAATGGAGTGTCCAAGGTGCTGAAGTTCCTGATGAAACAGCGGTAGAAGTTGGCAAAACCTAGAAATCTCTGGAGGTCCTTGACTGACTTAGGTTGGGGCCATGAGATAACGGCCGAGACTTAGGTTGAGTCCATGCTGACCCCTTCCAAGCTAATGATGTAGCCCAGGAAGGAGAGTTTGTCTTGGTGGAATTCACATTTTTTGGCTTTGACATAGAAGTGGTTCTCCAGCAACCATTTGAGGACAGTTCTGGCATGGCCCTGATGACTGGGGAAATCTGAGGAATAGATCAAGATGTCATCTATATAGGCAATGACATATTTTCCCAGCATGTCCTGCAGCACATCACTGATGAAACTTTGGAACACGCTGGGAACCAAAGATAGGCCATATGGCATGACCCGGTATTCAAAATGACCAGTGGTTGTGCTGAAGTCGATCTTCCACTCGTCATCTCATTTAATCCATATCAGGTTGTAGGCACTTCAAAGATCCAGCTTGGAAAACATCTTGGCCGATCTGAGTTGCTCCAGAGCTGCTGGAACCAGAGGGAGAGGATACAGATATTTAACGGTGACTTCATTAAGCCCTCTATAGTCTATGCAGGGCCGAAGTCCACCTCCTTGTTTCTCCACGAAGAAGAAGCTGGCCAAGGCCAGAGATTTCGACAGCCAAATGTAACCTTGTTTGAGAGCCTCCTATATGTACTCTTCCATGGCAGCATGTTCCTTCTGGGAAAGGGGACAGATGAGACCTTGTGGTGGTGCCATGCCTGGCAACAGCTCAATGGCGTAGTCACAGGGCCTATGTGGTGGTAGTCCACAGGCCTTCCCCTTGCTGAAGGCCTCAGAAAGATCCTGGTAGCATTCTGGAACATTGTCCATGGAGTCGGGTAGCAGGCGCTCAACTCAATTGTTGCTATAGGTGGAGGAAACATTGAGTTTAGGATGAGAGAGGCAGCTCTGAAAGCATGTAGGTGACCACTGGAGGATCTCCTTGTTCTGTCATGAGATGAGGGGATCATGCAGTTGTAACCAGGGGTAGCCAAGGATGATATCATGATGGTCCGTGGTTGTGATGTACAAAGAGATTAGTTCATGATGTAGGGCCCCCACATATATCTGCAGCGGCTGTGTCCATGATGTGACTAGGCCATCGCCTATGGGTATGCTGTCAATAGTCCGGATGCTAAGCGCACTTTGCAGAGAGGTGACTGGCAGGTTGAGCTTTTGCATGAGGGCTTCGCTGATGAAGTTCCCCTCTGCTCTTGAATCTATGAAGGCAGATAGGACACGAGTGGAGGACGCCATCTTCAGTAACACTGGGATTTTGAAGGATTTAGAGTTAAGTTTTCTCACCGGACTTTGGGCTGGAACAGGTCTCTCAGTTGAGGTTCCCCGGGCAGGTTGAACTGAGCAGTGTTGGATGTTATGACCGGTGCGCCCACAGTAGAAGCAACAACCCTCCTTGCGCCTTCTGGCATGCTCAGTGTGGGACAACCGTGTGCATGACAGCTCCATGGGTGCATGGTCCTTGGGAGGTGACGTTGGCTTCTTCTCCATGAGCAGTTAAGGCTGATCCTTCAACAGCTGGTCTAGATATATGGCCAGTTCGATCAGGGTGTCCAGTGAGAGGTTCTCATCCCTACATGCCAGCTCGCTGAGTATTTCAGGGTGCAGTCCCTGGCGAAAGACCGCTTTGAGTGCTGGGTCGTTCCATCCACTGGAGGCTGCAAGAGTCCCAAAATCCAGGGCATACTCAGCGACGCTTCTGGTGCCCTGTGAGCTGGTGAGAAGGCTTTCCCCAACTTTGATTCCCTTGGGCTCATGATCGAATACCTTCTTGAATAGGGAGAGGAACTGTTCATATGACCTTGTTGGCTTTCCACCTTCATTCCAGATGGCTGTAGCCCAGCGGAGTGCTTTGCCGGTGAGGAGAGACAGAAATTTAGCGATTTTGTGTACTTCCAGAATATCCGGCATGGAGGCGAAATACAATGAGCATTGTAACAAGAAGCCCTTACATGCGGTGGGGTTGCCAGTGAACTTTTCTGGTGCAGGGAGTTGCAATGCCGAGCGAGGAAGAGATTCAGTGTGCGCTAGGAGGGCCTGTGACATAACCGTTGTTAGCTGTATCATCCTGGTGTTCAGATCAGCAAGCATCTGTTGATGTTCTCCTAGCAGTCGCCCCTGTGTGTTGAGAGCCGTCTGTTTGTGATCCTCCACTTCATCTGTGCTGGCGAACTATCCTGTGAGTACGCAGGTACTTACGGACATATGTGCGGTGGAAGACAGCTTTAGAATAGCAAACCAAGCCAAAACAAGAGACAAGAATCGTAGTCGAAGAAGCAGCTAGGGTCAGGCGATCGGCGAACAGAGTAACATGTTAGGTTAACGTGGGGTAGCCTTGGGCTGAAGTGCCCTTGAGCAAGGTACCTAACCCCTGATTGCTCCCTGGGCACTGTAGTGTGGCTGCCCACTGCTCTGTGTGTCTGTGTGTGTGTCTGTGTGTGTGTGTGTGTGTGTGTGTGTGTGTGTGTGTGTGTGTGTGTGTGTGTGCGCTCACGCACGCGCACGTGTGTGTGTGTTTACTGCTTCAGATGGGTTAAATGCAGAGGATGAATTTCACTGTGCTTGAAGTGTGCATGTGACAAATAAAGGTTTCTTCTTCTTAACATGGGCAAAACAGAAATTGAGGAAATGAGAAAACACTAGCAAAGGTCAAACAGGCAGAAAGGCAGTCAGAGAATAACAAGGCTTCATATGTATGGAAAAACCAGAACGATACTTCACAATGTGTGCTTGTGTGACTGGGGTTAAAATACTGAGACATGTGATGAGGAAATGAATGTCAGCTGAGAGTCAGAAGGTGGGAGATAGAAGGCGCTGTGTGTGCTGCAGTGTTGTTTTCGTTAACGATGACGAAATGATTTCGTTAACGCACCTTTTTTTCATGACTAAAACGAGACAGTGACGAGCTAAACATAACTCTTTGATCACGAAAATATGACAAGACGTATCTGTTGTTTTTGTTGACGAGACGAAAATGTTAGTGGGTTGGCTATAGGACTATCAAAATGCATGGCGTTTCCTCCAACGATGCGTGCAATCTGTCTGCCAAATGCTGAAAATATCAGCAATGCATCTGCATCCTGTCCTTGTTTGGTCACGCCCACCACCAGGCATATCCGGGCACAGTGCACACCGGGGCAGCCACACACAGTTCATGGACCATGGCGGTGGCAACGCCAGCACAAGGGCTTGGTGGGCGGAAAAGACATGATGATTTATGGACATACTTTACACATAATCCAGCAGAAAATAAAACGGAATGCCTTGTAGTGGGAGACAGAGGTACACCCTGTGGCTTTAAACTACGTGGCAAGAATACGACCAACCTCAAGAGGCATCTAAAGGCTCACGATGCTGCCATTTCTGCGACGGTAAGTTAACGTTACAAGAAGTCCTGTTAACAGATCATGTATACGTTTGCTAGCTTTGGTTAATGTCACTTAACAATCAGTATGTGATGAATTTCCTATGAAGTTTTCCAAAACACCGTGACCTGGCGAAAATGAATGGGACCGCTAGCTTCATGCTAAAGGTGGCTTGGTTAAGCTAACTTAAATTCAATTAACATGTCATGAGTAAAACTTGTCCTGCAGGGATTTTTGGTGGGACAGCAACTGAATGCTTTGTCATATATTGACCCATATTTGAGTTACTGTGAAACATACAGGGGGAAATGTAGCTTTTCAGACCTGTTGCTGTGCCTTAATGTCTAAATGAGCAGCAGCACACCTGGCTACTCTAATGTTAGCAGCATGTTTAGCCATCATATTTACATTAACGGACAGCGTGGTCATCTTCTAGTTGTGTGTTCATCATGACATGTTTGTGCTCTCTCAGCGCATTGCAACATGTTAAACGGAGGCAGAAACACAAGTCTGTGAACAATGGAGCATGCACACTAGACAGCGTTTATGTAGAGAGCATGCACACTAGACAGCGTTTATGTAGAGAGCATGTTATGCACAGCCTGTCAACCTTGATTACAATTTCCTATCACTGTATTGGCCTAATTTAATGTTTTAAAGTAATTATTTTTTCAACTAAAATGAATGACTGACTAAAACTGGACTAAAACCCTTTTAGTTTTCATTGACTAAAACTAGACCAAAACTATCAAGGATGGAACTGACTAAAATGTGACTAAAACTAATAAGCATTTCACCCAAAAGACTAAGACTAAAACTAAATCAAAAATGGCTGCCAAAAACAAAACACTGGTGTGCTGGGAGTTGTAGTCTGAGCTGTCCATGCTTGTAGTCTACTCGTCTCCAGTGGGTTTACTGACACCCGTAATGCCCGTGGGCGATTACGGACTTTCTTTCCAACACTTTCAGTGTTGCAAAAAACAAAAACAAAATGACAAAAAAAGATTAATTGGAAATCAAAATGGAATCAAAAAATGGCTGAAACATGAAAGACAAACAAGAGTCACAGAGTTATTCAAGAAATGAGCAACAAAGAGTGTTCAGAAACCACTAACAGAAATTCAGTCTTGAAACTGCTAGCCGTTTATTCTGCATGTGTGACTCAACTACGTTACAAATGACATGACTGAAAGCAGCGTCATGCCTCATTATACTGACTGTCTATTATCTCATCTCATTATCTCTAGCCGCTTTATCCTTCTACAGGGTCGCAGGCAAGCTGGAGCCTATCCCAGCTGACTACAGGCGAAAGGCGGGATACACCCTGGACAAGTCGCCAGGTCATCACAGGGCTGACACATAGACTGTCTATTATAATCTTAGAAATTAAAAAAGCTATATAATAAACTCCTTATTAACCTTGTTTGATCGGTCTTTACGGGAAAATATCACACCTCAGTCTTTTTGTACTGTCAAGACTTTGGTCTGATATTTTCCCATAATAACCTTGTGCTCAGTTAACAAGTAGTCATTAAGGTGTCCTTTAGAACAAGCTATGTGCTTCAAAACATTAATATATTTAAATAGTATTAAAATATTTCATTAATACAGTATGTGAATCCATTTAACATAATCATCCTTTATATTAAAAAAAAACAAAAACCTTTTAATCCCTCAAAATTCACCTGATCCTGTTACATGAATGCATTCACCCATGAGAAATAGTTAGATTTGGAACACTTCACAAGTGCTATGGTCAACTGTCACAGTCCAGGCACTTACGGATGTATGCGCTGAAGAGTAACGAGGAGCAAAAACATCAGAGCCAAAACATCAGACTAGAATCAGAGTTGTAGCAAGGGTTGGGCAATCAGTGAAGAATGTAAAAGAGGAAAAGCAAAGAGTTATGGGGAGTGTAGTCCATGGTGTCCATGTTTGTAGTTTGGATGCTCTCAGCAGGTTTACTGACAGAGCCCCCCCAAGGAGCTCCCACTGGGAGCTATAGTCTTTCTAGGATGCTCCTTACCTCTGGGTGCTGGTTTGTCTGGATGTAGAGCGTGGAATTCTTGCTTGAGGAGTGGATCTAGGATATCTTTAGCAGGAACCTAGCTCTGTTCTTCAGGTCCATAACCCTCCCAATCTACCAGGTATTCGATCTGCCCTCTTCTTCATCTAGAGTTGAGGATCTTGTTTACCTGGTAGATGGGTTCACCCTCAATGTTGAGAGCTGGGTGCTCCTGGCTTGGTGCATTATCAGTGACGGGGCCCGGGATAGCAGGTTTTAGATAAAATACATGGAATGTGGGCAACAGCCTGCTGTGAGGAGGGAGTTCTAGCCTGTACGAAACTTCATTGATACGGTCAAGCACTTTATAAGGTCTGGTATATTGTGGCTGTAGTTTTCTGCAGGAGTTGGGTTCTCTGAGGTTTTTCGTGGTTATCCATACTCTGTCACCTGGGTTGTATGCTGGGGTGTCTGCTCTGTGTTTATCTGCATATTTTTTGTACTTGGCATTGATCATTTCAATATGTTGGTGTACCTCCTCCCATACTGTCTGGCTGCCTGAGAACCACTCTTCGATGGCTTGAACTTGGCTGGGCATGTTGTCCCAGGGGAACAGGCGCAGCTGGTAGCCGAGTATGCACTGAAACAGTGTTAGTTGGGTTGCAGAGTGCTCGAGGGAATTTTGTGCATATTCAGCCCATGGAAGGAAGCGTGCCCAGTCCCCCTGGTTGCACATGCAGAAGATCTTCAAGAAACAGCCAATTTCTTGATTGGCTCTTTTGACTTGGCCATCAGACTGAGGATGGTATCCAGATGTGAGGCTTACTAAAACCCCTAGTCTTTCCATGAAGCTCCTCCAGAAACGAGAAATGAACTGAGAGCCCCAATCGCCCACAATATCTTCAGGGAGCCCATAGGAATGAAAAACCTGCTGGAATAATAGTTCTGCCGTTTAGGCTGCAGTGAGGATGCCTGGTAATGGAATGAGAGTTTGAGAGCTTTGGAGAAGCGGTCGATGGTTACCATAATGGTGGTATTACCTTGTGAGGGAGGGAGGTCGGTGATGAAATCTATGGCTATGTGGGACCAGGGTCTCTGAGGAATGGGGAGGGGGCAGAGTTTACTGGCGGGCGGTGTTCTGGGCACTTTGGTTTGGGTGCAGACAGCGCATAAGGTGATGAACTGGTTGATCTCTGTGAGCATGTTCTCCCACCAGTACTTGTTCCTAAGCATCTGATTGGTGCATTGGCTGCCTGGGTGTCCCATGGCAGGTGATGCATGAGCCCACATGAGGAGTCTACTTCTGAGATGCTTAGGCACATATAGTAGACCAGGTGGAAGACTGTCAGGAAGTTGTTGGGGTTGAGTGTTCCTGATTTCTTTATCTAGGTCCCAAGTGATGGACTGTAGAAATCACTGAGATGGGAGGATGGGATGGGCAACGGAGTCCTGGTGAGTGGGAGCAAAGATTCGTGAGAGGGCATCAGCCTTAGTATTCTTGGAGCCAGGGTGGAAAGAAAAAAGAGCCCACCTGGCCTGGCAAGGGTTTAACCGCTTGGCTTTCCTGAGATATTCAAGGTTTTTGTGGTCTGTAAAGATTACAAACAGGTGATTGGCACCTTCTAGCCAGTGTTGCCATTCTTCAAGGGCCGGTTTTATTATGAGTAGCTCCTGATTTCCCGCATCATAATTCCTTTCTGCTGATGAGAGTTTCTTAGAAAAGAAGGCCACTGGATGAAGTTTCTGTTTCTCCCCTACTCCCATGTCAGAAGCATCTACCTCCAGGGTGAAGGGCTTGGAAGGATCCAGATGCTGTAAGATGGGAGCAGAGGTGAAGGCTTGTTTGAGACAACAAAATGCTTCTTCTGCCAAGTCAAGTCAAGTTTATTTGTATAGTGCTTTTAACAATAAACATTGTCACAAAGCAGCTGTACAGAAGTTGAACGACTTAAAACATGAGCTAATTTTATCCCTAATCTATTCCCAATGAGCACGCCTGTGGCAACAGTGGCAAGGAAAAACTCTCCCAGATGACATGAGGAAGAAACCTTGAGAGGAATCAGACCCAAAAGGGAACCCATCCCCATCCGGGCAACAACAGACAACATTACAATAACATTAACAGTCCTACCATAAAGTCAGCTTCATTGATGCTATAAACCCCCCACCGACGGAAACACGAGCACAAAACCATTCACGACAACCATAGTCCCAAAGTCAGCAAGTCAACTGCAGTCCTAAAGTCAGCAAGTCAACTGCAGTCCTAAGAACCCAAGGGGTTCCACTGAAGGCACTTTGGTCCCTTCTTGAGTAGTGCTGTCAAGGGAGTGGTGATCGAGCTGAACCCTCTAATAAACCGGTGATAGAAGTTTGCAAAACCTAGGAAACATTGAAGATCCTTAATGGACATGGGCGAGGGCCAAGACATGACCGCAGAGACCTTGGATGAGTCCATACTAACTCCCTTGGCACTGATGATGTATCCTAGGAAGGAGTTATGCTTCCGATGGAACTCACATTTCTCTGCTTTGACAGAGATGATTCTGAAGCAGGCATTGGAGAGCCGTTCTTACATGCTCTTGGTGACTTTCCTTATCAGGAGTGTAGGTATCATGCCGCCATCTTGTGTCAGAACTACAATTCCCAGGCAACTTCCGTGTGACCTACGTCACGCGTGGGCGGGATCACCTACGTCAGTCTGCCATGCACACATAAATCCAAGCGGAAGCTCTTCCATTTTGTCTCTCACGTCTGGCTTCCGATGAATCTGGACGTATAAAGAGGCGCGCTCTCCATCCAGAAAGACGTCTTCTTTCTTGCAAGATCCATCACTCAGCGCGATTTTCTTTCTTACCCTTGGCAAAGGTAAACTCTAGAGTCGCGCGATCTTTAAACTCAACCCGAGTTACAACCGGTTTACTTGCATTAGAAGTGACGTCACGACTGCAGCCCAGGCAGTTAAAAGTTAAGAAGCGATTGAATCCTTTCTAACTCAAAAGCGCTGTGCATCTTATTCTGATCAGAGACTTTTCCTCACGAACGCTGAGGTTCGGACCAAGAATCCTCTGCTTTCCGCGGGAACCACCCAAGTGCTCCGCTGGACCCGAAAGTATTCTCCGCCTCCATCACGAGCGGCTCACGTGCTCCCACGGCGAGGCCCGAAACTACACCGGCGAATAGTTCTTCATATCTTGCTAAAGGCAGGATTAAGTAAGATTTTGGCATTTGGGCATAATTAGGATAGTCTTAGGAATTTGCTTTTATTGAAATAGTGTGAATTTAAACCCAGGTTTATCTGTTACACTGTTAGACACGCAGCGTGTTGATTTATTTTGTTCTATGTTCTCTCAATTGTTTTTTAATAGATAGGCTGTGCATGCTTTTCTTTACTACTAACATATAGTTCTCTTATTATACATCTTGATCTCAAGATTTCAGTGGATTCAGTATGCTTATGAGCTAGTGGGTTAGCTACAGCTTCCCTTTTGTCTGCTTAGCAACACACAGCTAATCAAGGCCTACCACGTGCTCAGCAGGTCATCAGGCCTGATAAACCACACCTCAGTTAGAAATCCACAAGCTAGCTTTTAGTTAGCTACGGCTAATACCCTTGTCTTTAGCAACACGTGCTCAGTAGGCCTCACCAGGCCTAACAAACACACTTTAGCTAGGCCATAGGGCCTTTAGCAAACTCACACTAGCAACACAAGGCTAAACACAGAGCTAATCCTTTGTTCTGTTTAGATAACATTCTTTTGTTTAGCTACCAACAAGCTAGGCCTCCACCACGTGTAGTTAGCTACACGTGGCTAAACACATGGTCAAGTCCTACACACACACACACCTCACTGCTTGTATATATTGGTTTATTATTTTTATCTTTGTTATAATAAATTCATTTATTAAACAAACTGTGTTTATTTGTGTGAACAATATGAAGTCCCCAGTCTCCCTCGAATTCAAAAGGGTGCATATATGTTATGTAATATGGTAAGTGATCGTAATAATTTGGAAATATACCATAATTTAGCTGTTTGGTAATTTATCATTAAGCACCAGGATTAATGGTATGATTCACTAAATGATTCACTAAACGATTCACTAAATGATTCACTAAATGATTCACTAAACGATTCATTGAACGATTCATTGAACGATTCACTTCAAATGAGAGTGATTCTATGGTATGATTCAATTCAAATGAGTCAAAGTAAACGATTCAATGGGATTGATTCATTTTAATTATTAACCTTCAAAATTTAATGAGACTGATTTAACGAGATTGATCACTTAATATCAATAATTAACTGATTGCACCCACAGGAGAGTATATCAGGATGTCATCGATATACGCAATGGCATACCTGCCTAGCATGTTTCATAGCACATCGTTGATGAGACATTGAAGAAAGAAGAAGAAACCTTTATTTGTCACATGCACACTTCAAGCACAGTGAAATTCATCCACTGCATTTAACCCATCTGAGGCAGTGAACACACGCACACACACCCAGAGCAGTGGGCAGCCACACTAGAGCACCTGGGGAGCAGTCAGGGGTTAGGTACCTTGCTCAAGGGCACTTCAGCCCAAGGCCACCCCACATTAACCTTAAGAAAGGCCATATGGCATTACCCAATATTCAAAATGGCCAGCGGTAGTGCTGAATGCAGTCTTCCACTCATCGCCCCTTTTGATCCCGATGAGGTTGTATGTGCTGCCTAAGTTGAGCTTGGAGAAGATCTTAGCTGATCTGAGTTGTTCCAGGGCTGCAGGACCAGAGGAAGTGGATAAGGGTATTTAACTGATACATGGTTCAATCCCCCGTAGTCAATGCATGGGTGAAGACCACCGCCTCGTTTCTCCACAAAGAAGAAGCCAGCTGAAGCTGGAGACTTACAGTAGAAGGATGGATGTAGCCCTGCTTGAGGGTCTCCTGAATGTACTCTTCCATAGCTACTTGTTCCTTCTGAGAAAGAGGGTATATACACCCACGTGGTGGTGACATGTCTGGCAGTAGGTCAATCGCACAGTCATAAGGTCTATGAGGTGGCAGCCCACAGTCTTTTCCCTTGCTGAAAACCTCCTTGAGGTCCAGATAACATTCAGGAACATTGTCCAGAGAGTCAGGCTGAGGGTTGTCCACAGAGGTGGAGGAGAGAGTGATTTGAGGACAAGAGATGCAGTCTTGAAGCATGTCGGTGACCACTGTAGAATGTCCTTGTTTTGCTACAAGATCAAGGGGTCGTGAAGCTGGAGCCAAGGGTAGCCAAGGATAAGATCGTGACTTACGGTTGTATGACACAGTGAGATGAGCTCAGAATGGATGACACCCACTTGGATGCAAATAGGAGCTGTACAGAAGGTGACAAAACCATCTCCTATTGGTCCACCATCGATGGTCCAAATGCTGAGCGCACTTTGAAGAGGGGTTGTTGGCAAGTTGAACTTCTGAATGACTGAGCTGCTGATTAAGTTCCCCTCTGCCCCTAAATCAATGAAAGCAGAGAGGATGTAGGTAGAATAAGCCAACTTTAACAATACTGGAACCTTGAACGATTTGGAATTGAACCTTCTTATTGGACTTACATTGCATGTAGGACCCTCTGTAGAAGACGAATGGGATGGACAAATGGGACAGTGATTAAGCTGATGTTCAGGGCTCCTGCAGTAGAAGCAAAGCCCCTCCTTTCTCCTCCTAGCATGAGCCGGCTTTCCATTCTCCTGTAGGGAGGGTCGATGAGCTAAGAGATTATCAAGATGAATCGCGAAGTCAGTGAGAGAATCCAGCATTAGTTGTTCATCTGAGTAGGTGAGTTCACTTAGAATCTCAGGGTGCAAACCTGGGCAAAACATTGCCTTCAGAGTGGGATTACTCCATCCACTAGTGGCTGCTAGCATTCTGAATTCCAGGGCATATTCTGCCACGTTTCTGGAGCCCTGCGATATGGTGAGGAAACTTTCACCTACTTCAATCCCCTCGGGTCCATGGTCAAAAACCCTTTTAAACTGAGTGAGATACTGCTCATAAGACTTTGTTGGCTTGCCACCCTTGTTCCAAACAACACTGGCCCATCGAAGTGCTTTGCCCATAAGAAAGGACAGAAATTTAGCATTCTTATGCTCAGACATGCTAGGCATAGCAGCAAAGTACATGGAACATTGGAGAAGGAAACTTTTACAGGTGAGAGAGTCTCCGGCGAATTTCTCTGGAGCCAGAAGTTGTAGCACTGGGCTCAGAGATGATTCGGAATGTGTTAGGAGGGCCTGCGACATCACAGTTGCTAGTTGGGCCATTCTTGTGTTGAGGTCAGCTAGCATCTGCTGATGTTCTCCTAATAAGCGTCCCTGGGCATTTAGAGCAGTCTGCTTCACCTCTTCTGCTACATCCATGATGGCAAAGTATCATGTCACGGTGCAGGCACTTACGGATGTATGCGCAGAAGAGTAATGAGGAGCAAACAGTGTCAGAGCCAAAACGTGAGACTAGAATCAGAGTCGTAGAACAAGTGAGGGTCGGGCGATCAGTGAACAACGTAAAGGAGGAAAGGCAAAGAGCTTAAATGAGGAAAGGGAAAAACAAGAGTCAGGCAGAAACAACAAGGCTTGGTATGAACTGGTGAGAGCAGAACAATACTTTGCATTGGGTTACTGTGAGAGAGAAAGGTTTATATAGGCAGGGAGACTAATTAAGATGATGAGTGTCAGCTGATGTCAATAGTCTGGAGACAGAGGGCGCTGTGAGTTATGGGGCGTGTAGTCCATGGTGTCCATGTTTGTAGTTTGGACACTCTCAGCAGGTTTCCTGACATCAACAGGAAGTTGCATCATCTGAATTTCATGAAGATCATGGGAAGAAGAAATTATATCAATGACACTGTGTGATCTCATTATATAAACAAACAAATGAATGCATTTAAAAAGTTGTATTTTCTAAATATCCTCCATATTGGTCTATAGAGTTCTTGCCCACAGTTAGAAAAATATCCATCCATCCATCATTTGTAGCTGCTTATCCTGTACAGGGACGCAGGCAAGCTGGAGCCTATCCGAGCTGACTATGGGCAAGAGGCAGGGTACACCCTGGACAAGTCGCCAGATCATCGCAGGGCTGACACATAGAGACAACCATTCACATTCACACCTATGGTCAATTTAGAGCCACCAATTAGCCTAACCTGCATGTCTTTGGACTGTGGGGAAAACCGGAGCACCCGGAAGAAACCCATGCAGACACGGGGGAGAACATGCAAACTCCATACAGAAAGGCCCCTGTCGGGCACTGGGCTCAAATCCAGGACCTTCTTGCTATGAGGCAATACTGCTAACCACTACACCACCATGCTGCCCATTTAGAAAAATATTAATGCTTAAAAAAGATTATTATTAAAAATGTTATGGAGCAAGTCACAGCAATTGATAGCTATGTGCAGGGGCATAATCTGTTAACACCACATCATATTGGCATTGCAGACCCATGCAACAGACCCTCTCAACATGTCAGGAACAAACCAGGTATAATTATCGACTTTATTGTTACTATATTGGAAAAAGAGAACAATAAAACTTATATGGGAGCTCGGTGGAGTGTATACCTCCGCCAAGCCATGTACTGTGTTATCAACATTAAAATCAAATCACTTGAACCTGGGATAATACTAAAGCTGGACACCAAATTTCATCCAAATCCATTCACTACTTTTTGAGTTAT
>NC_083574.1:22189420-22246920 GCF_027579695.1 Neoarius graeffei
AATCAGTGCAGCCAGTCTGTCATGACGCAGCATGGGTTTTTGTTTGTTTGTTTTAAATAAATAAACCTAGAGGTGGATGAAATAACAAAAAAAAGATATATAAATATTTTGCCCAGGACTGTGTTCCTCTGATAACAGAAACAAAGCTCCAGCGCTCTCTTTGCTCTTAATCTGTTCTGTTCTTTCAGGATTATATCGCACATGTTGCATCTTTCTGAGGTTTTTTTTTGTTTTTAATGCTCGAGTTGTTTGAAACCAATCTGGGTTTTCTGTGTTGAATAAGGGAGCTGCTTCACCTGTAAGAAAATCAAACATGAAGGAGCTAACTTGAATGAGAGCAGAAAAAATTAAAACAAGATTCTTAAGCAAACTCTTCCATACTCCCTTCCGACTTTGTTTTTGTAAAATACATTTTAAGTACAATCGTGAATTTCTCTGAAGTTTTCAGGCTGAGCTCCTCTCATCGTATTCTTTCACCACTCATTTCCTTGTTGTTCTTGAAGCATTTGCTTCTACTGTACTTGTTAACATTTTTCTTGATAGCGGGGAGATGGTAATGCCTTTTATCTATTTCTCTGTTTGAACAAGCAAAAACAGCTCGAAAATTAACCATATTGAATAGGGTGCATCAGTTGCCCCCTAAAAATGAAAAGTTCCTCCGATCATGATGCATTTTTGTTTTTATGTTCCTTTTGGTAAGAAAACACACTGGGTGAAATATTTTGACAAAATTCAAAAGTTTAATGGTGGCACCAGGAGCTCAAAGTTATGGAAAAAGCTGCTATTTTATGACTTTTATGACAAAATTTCAATCACTTTTTATGAAACATTATGGCACCTTATAGAGTATACCAGATATCTTAGATACACATTTTTAGTACATATTCTAAATATATTATCAAGCACAGTTTGAGTTTTAGCTGTTCACTGAATCATTGTTCAACTACTTTTAAACAATACAAATGTATTAGGGGCGGCACGGTGGTGTAGTGGTTAGCGCTGTCGCCTCACAGCAAGAAGGTCCTGGGTTCGAGCCCCGGGGCCGGCGAGGGCCTTTCTGTGCGGAGTTTGCATGTTCTCCCCGTGTCCGCGTGGGTTTCCTCCGGGTGCTCCGGTTTCCCCCACAGTCCAAAGACATGCAGGTTAGGTTAACTGGTGACTCTAAATTGACCATAGGTGTGAATGTGAGTGTGAATGGTTGTCTGTCTCTATGTGTCAGCCCTGTGATGACCTGGCGACTTGTCCAGGGTGTACCCCGCCTTTCGCCCATAGTCAGCTGGGATAGGCTCCAGCTTGCCTGCGACCCTGTAGAAGGATAAAGCGGCGAGAGATAATGAGATGAATGAGATGAGACAAATGTATTATGAATCACATTAATGCTTCTCAATCCCTTGCAAAGGTTCTTAACATGATCTCTGGGTCATAAGAAATCAATAAATGGAGTCCAACATTGTGATTCAAACCTTATACTAAAACATAAAATAAGCGTTTTTTTGGCAAAAAATGAACCTCGTGGTGCCACCATTAGACTTTTGAATATGGTCAAACAATTTTACAGGATGTCTTTATTGGTGAAAAGGAACACCTAAACAAAAATGCATCAGATTTTATGAAAGTGAGGGCAACTGATGCACCCTACTATTGAAGACAGATTAAGCCTTGCTTGCATGAAAGACGGTGTCTGTCTGACCCCAGCTGTAATGATCACGTGATGCGTGACGTCATGCACAAGGGGTCTATAAACAGTATGCGTACCATACTACAACAGCGGGGGTACATAAAATAACTTGCAAAGCAGTAAATGAAACCGAGACTAAGAAAACAGCCAAGACATGATGGCAGATATGTAGCGAGGGATGCTTTTAGGAACTGAAATAAAAGATCAAAAAGCCTAATTTTTGTGGTGCTAGTTCGCAATATATGCTCATTCCAACTTGCCCGGTCAGGCATGTCGGGGACACACCCCACTTGCCCGAATGCATGTTTCGCATGTTAAGGCTATCGGGCAGTCCTTAACGTTGAGCCCTGCAGTGTCCCGGTTTTGCTGAAAGTTTCAAGTTTTGCCACAAAAAAAGTGTGTTTAGCTTGCTTGGATCATTGACAAACCTAAATAAAGTGAATTTAAGAAACAGTGAGTTTACACCACCTTCTTATTTGAAGCAGAAGAACCTTCTTGTTGCTTCATTCAGATGCCTGGATAATGTGCACATGTTCCCATTAAGCTCTCACTCCCTGTGATTGTTAATTTTAGGGTTTTAGGAAATCAAAACGTATTGTACTGGGTACATACAATAATGTTTCAGTTGTACCCCTTGTGCAATATAATTGAGACCAATAGCATGACCAGGGCCATATGTAATGAACTGGTGAAATGGTACCACAAACAAATATATAAATAAATGCAGCTAAGAGCCAGACTACTACTACTACTACTACTAATAATAATAATAATAATAATAATAATAGTAGTTATGATGATGATGATAATAGTAACTTATTATATAGCCTGTTTCTAACACTCAAGGTCATAATACACACAAACCCTGCTCGAGCAGCCACTGAGTAATCCTTGCAAGTCTTTAAATAAGTATCACGTTGGAGCAAAATCGTAGTGTCTGGCGTAACGCATTTTACTCCTCTGTGTACACCTGAACACAGGAAATGAGTGGGTTTTATGGGGGGGGTGATTCATACAATTGTGTCTTCTAGCACTTCTGATTGCAAAAGTTTGTCCCATCTAGTTTTTTACATGAAGAAAAATCTACCACTATTTAACAATTTATCTACAAGCAAACCGAATTCCAAACAAAGAAAATTACATGGTTATACAGTAAGCCCTCAGTATTCGCGGGGGTTAGGGACCGAACATGGCCGCGAATAAGCCAAAATCGCGAATACTTGTAAACCCCCCCCCCCCCATAAAACTGCTCTTTATGTAGCACACGGTACTCTCGTTGATGCCGTATCGAGAAGTTCTACCTTCTCCTGCAGCGTCATTACCTTCTTCTGGCACTTAGGTTCCTTGGCAGGACCCTTAGAAGATGCAGAGCGTTTAGGAGCCATTGTAGGGCGTAAAAATTATTAAAAAGTACCAAGAATGCACAACACGTGAACAAGTCTGAACTACGGGAACTGCAAGACTGTACTGTACAATGCACTCATTCGTATCAGCCAATGAGCAGCTGCCCGCCATTCAAACTTCAGCCAATAACGAGCGAGCATTCGGCTCCAAGAATGTAGCAGTGCGTAAACGTTCGCAGTGCATAAACGTTCGATATGTTCGCCGCAAATGACCGCGAATCGCTGAGATTTCCGTGAATGTATAGGAGATATGTTCTATATAAAATCCCGCGAATATGTGAATTCGCGAATACTGAACCACGAATAGGCGGGGGTCTACTGTATATCCTTCAACAAGAACCCAAAACATAAATAGAACACTTGTTTAAAAAGCAACCCATCAAATGGAGCCAAATACCTCATCCTTTCTTTGAGTAGGTCACAGGGTCAGGATGTACTTGACGCTACATGATCCATACGCTTGCGGACACTGCAGTGTACTGACACTACTTGTGCGAGTACTTTATGTAAATCTGGAGTATTCCAACAGGTGGCAGTGCGAGAAATCACGGTGAGAAAACAATGGCCAATTTCACTGTGTTGAGTTGAGGCAAGAAAGATGCTGAAGATAAAAAAATTATTTGCATTCTGATGCTGTTGCGACAATTTCAGGACAAAACGCCGCTTTGGCTGAATCCCCACTTCTTTTCTCAGACTTTTTTGTCTGTTTTGTATCTGTCTTGAATTTGCTTCCATTTCATCTTGCATGTCTCCACATCCACTTTCAAAGAGCTGGGGATTTGGCACCCGCTATTCTGACAGGCATGTTTTTCACTATGGGTCGTCACATCGTAAAGATGACGATAATTTCTACCCTGCTCTATCAGCTTTTCATTGAAGCATTCAGCCATGTTGATAACTTCAGGGTAGTAAACAACGATGCTGATGTCACATTCCAAAACATGAACACTCTGCCACCCCAATTTTTGCTGGTACTGCAACTCGCGCACACATCGCATTATTTTCTGACGATGTGCTCAGAGGAGCTGTCAATAGAGTGCTGGGAACACATGGCAGCCATGATGTGCACATGGAAGCGTTTAGAGCATCAAATATATTCCAGCCCTAACATATGCTATCCACCCTCTTCTGCATACATGAGCTGACAGACGCACACAATTGGCTAGTGTCACTGTGATTGACAGGAGGGAGAGTATCCCTCCCAGAGAGCCCAGAGAGCCGTCCCTCTCACCCAGAGAGCACAGCAAGTTTTGTTCTTTCAGCTCTTGGCTACAGATGGTTGTGGCGGTGTCAGAATTTGACCTTCCCATGTCCAGACGAGGGTTAACGCTTTTCTTTTGCAGCTTTCTGGAGTTTTATTAAGATGTACAATATTTACCATTTTTGCTGCTTGAACTGTGTTGATGGACTCCTGTTGCTATACATTAGCATCTTTTATTTTGTGTGAAATAAAGCTAATGAATTTGTATCCAATACTGGTCAGGAATATAAAAATATAAGATGGGGAAGTCATGATCGAATGGTTAGAGAAGCAGCTTTGGGACCAAAAGGTTGCCAGTTCGATTCCCTGGACCAGCACGAATGGCTGAAGTGCCCTTGAGCAAGGCACCTAACCCCCAACTGTTCCTTAGGCTGCTTTGGGTATGTTGTACGTTGCTCTGGAGAAGAGCATCTGCTAATTGCCTGTAATGTAATCTGTAATGCGTGCACGAGTGTGTTGTACAATTTTAGTGCAGTTTGAAATCATTCTGCTCAAAGTTTGAAGGTAGAATTTTTTTTTTTTTTAAACCAGAAAGCTGAAAGGTTGATGACCTTGGAGTTCTACTTTGAACTTGCAGTTGTGTGCAAAGGTTTATACACCCTTAGTCAGATTACATATTTTGTTGCTTCAAAGAAACAACTTCTGCTACAAACTATTCTTAAAAAGTAGCATTGTCTGAAAATGTTAAGTTTGTAACTTTTATATTTGACTATCTTAGCTGACTGAGGATCTGAATTTAATCTAATTAATGCCTATAATGTAGGGGAAGACTATAAAAAGATACCAAAGTGCTTCCAGCGCATAATTTCCACTGTCCAAAATGTCATTAAGAACTGGAAGTTAAGGGAAACTGAAAGTCAAGGCAGGATCTGGAAGACCAAGAGAACTCTCTTTCAGATATAACCTGCGTATATACTGTACTAAAAGGCAAAGCAAAACCACAGAAATTATCTTAAATATGCTGTGTATGCAAGATGGCCCAAGAATATCTCCAGAACTCAAAACTTTTTGTAAGCAAGAATGGAGAATGTTTGCAAGCTGTGATATGTCAAAGGGGGTGTTACTAAGTACTTAGTAGGGTGTCCAAACTTTTGCACATGCCACAATAATGTTTTCTTCTTTTCAAGTTCATCAAATATAAAGTAAATATGCATTTAGATTTGAAGAAAAAAAATGGGTTTGCTTTTATATTTAAAACAATCAACAAAATATGGAAGTTGGTGATAGGTGTCTAAACTTTTATGTATAGCTATATATTTGTAAATGTGAGCTTTGGTAACCAGTTGCAGTGCTAGAATAAAGAACCAAACGTCTTAGAAGGTTGACTGCATTTAATGGTGAAACGTTCAAACTGTCCCTTTAAAGAGCCGCATTATACCACATCACTGGTTGAATTCTTGAATCTGATTGGCCAGATATTCTTATTTAACAACGAATAACATGATGTTTGTCTAGTGAATCTTTCTGTAAGGAGATGGTTAAAATGTGTGAAAGAGCAATTTGAGGTAAACTTGTTCCTTTAAGTTTTTCCACTGCAGGGAAAGATTTCCAGACAGATGACTTCACACTTTTTCATTGAGTTATATGAGAAGCAGCATTTTTTACCTCACCCAGGACGGAGTCCACCAGGGGGCGAGGTGGTGGTTTTTGTTTTTTTTTTTTTGCTAGCAATATTACGGGAAAATGGCTGGACCAATCTTCATGAAACTTTCAGGATACATGGGCATTGGTCTCAAATAGAACCTCCAACATTTTGAGGGTCATCTGGTCAAGGTCACCATAAAGGTCAAAAGATTTTTTTTTTTGAATATCTTTCTTCATCATATTTACTTCAAACCAGTTCCAAAAGGTTCATCTTTCAATTCTGCTTCCACTGATATGCTGCATAATGGGGTATCTCTCATAGGTTTCTTTCAAACTTTCATTTGTTTGTGTGTGTTAATCTAGCGTCTAGATCAGGGGTGTCAAACCTGATCCATAAAGGGCTTTGTGGCTGCAGGTTTTCATTCCAGCCATGCAGCAGCACACCTGACTTGGCTCATTCAATCAACTGAACTGTCTTCACACAGTCAAATACTTGCAGCCACACCCACCCTTGATTAAAGGGTGGGTGTGTCAGTTGATTGAATAAGCCAAATCAGGGTGCTGCTGCATGGCTGGAATGAAAACCTGCAGCCACACGGCCCTTTATGGATCAGGTTTGACACCCCTGGTCTAGATGGTTGCACCAGTTGACTTCAAATTTTCAGGGTAGATGGGCAATGGGCCATATTAAATGGACCTGATTAAATTTTGGGTGGTTACCAGGTCAAGGTTAAGCTCACTGGAAAGGTCAAACTCTTGGTCAAAATAACATTTTCCATTATAACTCAAACGGTTGCTGATAGAGGTTTATTACTATGAGCATATATGAACTCCCATATGGCCTTTCATTTGGCACCATGAAAGGTCAAATTCAAGGTCACAGATTTTCAGAGGGCTATAACTTGAAAATGGTTGATGGTAGACAGATATTTACCATTATCAACTTAGAGGAAGTGCCATATGGGCTTTCATTTGGCACCATGACCTTTGAATGACTTTGAAATGTCAAACTCAAGGTCATGGATTTTCACAGGACTATAGCCTGACAGCTGATGATTGAGAAATATTACTATTATCAACATACGGGTATAACATAAGTGCTGTCGAGCGAGGTTTGTTTTGCCTGTCAACACTTGTTGTTTTATTATTATTATTAACTTCAGTAAAGTGTAAAAATAGAGGCTGGTGCAGGCATGATTGTTTATCTACAGAGTAAGTGATAACAGGACAGCACTTGTTTTGCAGATGTTCCACAACGTTGAAGTAACTATAAACTGATGACCGCACAATGTGGTGTTGTGTTTTTGTTTGTTTTTAAATTCTTGTGGTATAAGACGAATAAAATGTTTCAGGACATGCTGAACCGTGGGAACAGTAAAACTGCCTTGCATCAGGTCATATTACAATAACCCATAGTGTTTTATCATATGGTCAGGTTGAATACGGTGCTGAGAAATCCCTGAACTGCACTGGATTCTGGATATACAGCGTCAAAGCTGTGGCCTGTAGTGTGTGACTGGAGATCTGAGAGTGCTGGGGGCTTTAATAACAAACCTCGGCCCCTAGACATAAATGCATCTGGAACATTGTGTTCTGTCTGCTCCACTCTTGTCTTACTCTTTGAGTATAAATTACAAGTCTTGTCGCTAGAGAAAATTAAGTTCTGCTCTACACATTTTAATGTTTTATCTGCTCTAAATAGTGTTTTTCCTATTCTCATTAGCACACCTGTCAGGAGGTTAAAATGGGTGTGTTGGAGAAGAAAATGCCAAAAACAGGGATTAAAGGAGCAAGCTTGCTACCGTTTGCAAATCTGTTGCTTGAGTGTGAGTCATTCCAGAGTGCAAGTCAGAGCTGAGAATGAAGCAAAGTGTCCTCAGGAGGTTTACCATGAGAAATAAACAGTGAAGTGGTTGCTGTTTAGGGTGGCGGTTCATCCTGCTCTTCTGGTCTTCTCTGAAAGACGAGTAAACATGCAGGAAGTAGTTTTGGGACCGATAATGGTCACACAACTTTTACAAAGAAATGGAATGAAAGTAGAAAATGGGAAGAGATGATCAGTGATGCTGTAAAAAAAATTTATTAATAGCAAATGCAGCACTGTTGAGTTCTTGAATCTGATGGGTATTTTCTATAATAGCTGCTCTGACTGCATTCTGATGTGTGATCATTTCAGGCACTCTGCATTACCTAAAAATAAGAATAAATGAAGTTTAATAATGTGTATTTAATAGACACATTTTTAATTGTTGCTGTGATTAACTTTTCTATGAGGCATTTTTGCAAGGAATCTCAGGTAAAGGTATAAGGTGAAATTTTTTGCCACAGGAATGTCTTTCTAGTTTCTCTATAAAATGAGATGATGCTTTTGCTGCCTTATTAACTTAGAAAGGCTGGTGAGGGAACAACTGTTTAAGTGATAACAGGAATTAACTTGTGCTACACATTAAATGTACTGTAACTATCCACGACTTTCCCGAACTCTGATCTTTCCCATGATTCATTTCTGCATCATAGCGGAAGCTGGTATCTTCCTTCCATTCCACTGTGTTGACGTTTGTAGCTAACGCTAACTGCTTGGTAGGTAAGATCAAAGATGACTAAAAGATAGTTACACGGGTCTGATTTTCTGATGTGCTCTAGGGATAATACGATCTGTCTACCCTCACGGAATGGATAGATGACATGAAGTTGTGGTCTGATATCAGCTCTGTTGACATTGTCAGTTATTTTATTCTTAGTGAGGGCATTGATGGCGAGGAGCTAAGGAACTACAAAAGCACAGAGGCATACAGTTATCTACAGAGTCATAAAATTGGCAAAGTTAGTTTGTTTGCTTAAAGGCTGAGGTTGAGCCTAGCCAGAGCAAAAAAAAAAAGGGAAATCCTGCAGTCATGCAGCAGCTATCATGTGGAAGGTAGGCTATGTTAGAGTAGAACGATTGCATTGGTTTGTCTAATAATGTAGTGTTTATATATTGTAAGTCACTTTGGACAAAAGCATCTGCCAAATACCATATAGGCTGTATGTATAGGCTCAAGAAGCAATAGCTAGGAGAGAAGCATATGCTAACTATTTTAATGCAAATACTGTCAGACTTTGGAAACGAACATACCATACTTTAATTCCTCATTTATGTATTTGTCCAAACCTCAACTTTTTAACTACCCTGATCATTCCAGGTATTGGATGGTATTTGTTTACACTGGTACTTCAGCACTGGTCACTCTTGGATTCTTTTGGCTACATGCACTTGTCACTTTGAATAAAAACGTCAGCTAAATGACTGCAATGTTTGAATAATGTACAATAGCTAAGCAGTTACATCGAATTAATGTTGTTGATTCAGGTCCAAAATGCAGTGGTTAGTAGAAAGACATATCTTGCAAGTCCATTTGTGCTGAAAACCGATTCTGTTCATAAATTATTTAGGCTTTCGTGAGTTGTTTGTGCACCCGATGGCACACGTTGAACTAGAAAAAGATATAATTTAAAAAGACGTTATCCTCTGACAAAAACATGGTTGTTGTAGCTAGCTCCGCTCGGCTACATTTGGTTCCCTCAGCTGCTTGAATAAACTGGAAATCAGAGACCGGCATCCGGGAGAGGCGGGTGTCATGGAGACCCCCGTTGTGTGTCTCAGGAAAGCCATGGATAAAAAGGACAGCATTTATTCGTTAATAAATAAGTTTTTAGCATGGGGGCAGGAGGTTCGGCACAAGTGGGATAAAAACACTGGGACATGCTGTTATAAGAGAATCAGTTTTGACTTCACACCATCCCATCAATGATTTTCCCTTAACATGCTTTATTCCTTGTTTATCAGTCACAATTTGTATATAAAAGATATCAGTTCATGTTATGTCAATATTTAGTTGGTGGTTTTTTTGGTCTGTTTTGGTGTTTTTGTTTTTTTGTTTTTTTTAAGCAAAATCAAATCAAGTTTATTTGTATAGCGCTTTTAACAATAAACATTGTCGCAAAGCAGCTTTACAGAATTTGAACGACTTAAAACATGAGCTAATTTTATCCCTAATCTATCCCCAATGAGCAAGCCTGTGGCGACGGTGGAAAGGAAAAACTCCCTCAGACAACACGAGGAAGAAACCTCGAGAGGAACCAGACTCAAAAGGGAACCCATCCTCATTTGGGCAACAACAGACAGCCTGACTATAATATTAACAGTTTTAACAGGTATAACCCTCAACTGTCCTCATGGGGCCGTCCTTCAGAGGAGCGGTGCGATAAAACTCCGACCAGACACAGGGCACCAGGATGGATCAAGCAGGTCCGAGGGGCAGAAGAGGCCAGCATCTCAATCCCAGGATCAACATGTAACTCAGAGGGACAGATTGGGGGGGGGGGGGGGGGGGGGAAGAGAGAGAGAAAGAAAACACAGGTTGTTAGGTATGCCCTAAAAATGACAAGTATTAAATCTGTGTGGTAGGCTCGCAGAGACGAGAGTCTTTACATCAGGCATAACACACAACAATGGCATGTTAATATGGTAAAAAATATCATGACCTGCTCTGGCTGGATGCTTGATTGGGTGATGGGAGCACACTCCTCAGCAATGATGAGATGCAGATGGGACCCTTAGGGCTGGCCAAGACAATTCAGTTACATTTCACCGGGTCTGGGACATGCGACAGAATGTCTGACGGCCGATTCCCTGCAGGCTACGATAGCCAGTCGAGGTCTCCACCCTCTCCACCAAAAGATTTCCTGTTGACTCCATGTAACTCAGAGGGACAGATTTGGGGTGGGGGGGAGGGAAAGAAAACACAGGTTGTTAGGTATGCCCAATGTCACCTGAATAAGTAGGAGCAGTACACATATTGCACCGAGTACAAGCAGGGACTCCAGCAACTAACTATGACAGCATAACTAAAAGGAGAGAGCCAGAAGGTAACACAGGCATGAGGGAGCCCTGGGACATAAAGCAACCAGCCACTACACAGTCAACAAACTCGAGTGAGCAAGCGAGTGGGGACTGACAGCATCCATACATCCCAGTTTACCAAAACACTCTGTCTGAGGACCCTCCAGATCTACTCCTTTACCTCATAAACACCATTAACAAAAGGCTTGACTAAACAGATATGTTTTCAGCCTAGACTTAAATGCTGAGACTGTGTCTGATTCCCGAACATTACTCGGAAGGCTGTTCCATAACTGTAGGGCTTTGTAAGAAAAGGCTCTGCCCCCTGATGTAGCCTTCAATATACGAGGTACCAGCAGATAGCCTGCACCTTTTGATCTAAGTAGGCGTGGCGGGTCATAGAGAAGCAGAAGTTCACTCAGGTACTGTGGTGCAAGACCATTTAGTGCTTTAAAGGTCAATAGTAGTATTTTATAATCAATACGAAATTTGATTGGGAGCCAGTGCAGTGTGGATAAGACAGGCGTGATGTGGTCATATTTTCTAGTTCTAGTAAGGACTCTTGCTGCTGCATTTTGAACTAACTGGAGCTTGTTTATGCACTTATTGGAACATCCAGACAGTAAGGCATTACAATAATCCAACCTGGAATGTTTGAACAGATAAATTTGTAAACCAAAATAAGGCTCCTCCTTGGTCATGTTAAGTGAAACCTTTTTAAAAGAAAACCTATTTTTTAAAATACAGTTATAAAGATAATTATGATACAAACTAACGATTCATGTGAACAATTGAAAATAAGGAGGTCATGCAACTAAGATATCCATCTCCGAAAGTCAGTTTCTATGCAGAATGGACAATTTCATGGAGGCTGCCATTAAAAATATTTTAACCAATCAGAAAAATCCCCCGATCATTTCCGGCAGTGCCCTGACGTCATTTGGGGGCAAGACATGGAAGCTCCGCATAGCAAGTAAGACTTGAAGCTGCCTCTGGCTGGAGATTTTCATTAAGAGTTTATATGGAAAAAAAATGAAATTCCATTTCTCTAACAAAAAAGTGGAGGGGGAAAGAGAATACTGATATTGCTGATAAACAGAGAAGGAAGAGTGAACAGCTGTTGTACTCCTATGTGACTGAATGGGGGAGGTAACTTTTTTCATATTTATATCCCCGGTACAAGTAGTGCTGCCGTGACCACCTCATTCTGCGGACTGTAACCTTGCTAGACGACCTACAAAGAGATCTGCATACTTACCTAAATCTGTCCAATAGGCAAGTGTGAGTTTTTACATGTTCCTGGCAGCATAAGCACTGGTTAGCATGCTCTCGACGCATTCATGAAAAACTTCAAGATGTCACCAGGCTAGCCTACCATAATTACCGTGGTAGACAGTCCAACCCCTGCGGCAATGCAGAAAGAGGGTAAACAAACACTGCTTCACGCAGCTCGTGTGCTTGGAACATTTTGAAGAAAATTGTTTCACTCCGATGCACCGGGCATTAGGAATGCCGTACAAGCCAGTGCTGAATCCAGATGCGGTTCCCGCAATCTTCGGCCAAAAAGCGGACAAGACAAATGAGACAGCGCGGTCCGTAGTCCACAAAAGAGAAGTTCAAAGGGTAAGAAAATGCTCTTTATAGCTTCCCTAACTTTTTTTTTTTTTTAAATTAAGTATGATATACTACTTTGAGTTCCTTTGGGCATAAACGTAATAATTGCTGATGCAGCTAAGCAGCTTGATGTTTGTTGGGTGTCTTGCTTTGATTTAATGTTGTCAAAAAAGCCTTGGTAATGACTAACTAAAACAACTTTATAAATATAGTGTGTAACTTATTGATATGGTAATGCTTGTTTATGATATCATCGTTATTCATGTCCTTGTCCGAAATACTCGAGGAAATCAGTGAAGAAATGTTGCTGGTGCTATGGTCCATTTTGTCGAATACGGCCGTGTATTGTAAGTGACGTCACACTTACAGACCTAGATGAAACAAGATGGCGCCGCGGACGGTTGCCTCGGTACTACTTCGCTCTCTCGATACACTTTAGGGAAACCATTCGGGGTTCTTTTAGGTATACAGGAATTTGTTTGTGGAATAGACGACCTCGATCACTGCAATCTAGTCAAATACGTGATAATTTTAAGAAACAGGTGAAAATTTTTTTTATGAAGTAAATTCCAAACCTAGTTTTATGGTGTGCGTGCGTATGTATATAACTAATTTTGAATCATTTTGGTGCCATTTCTGTAATCTAGTTGTACTCTGTGATAATTACAGTTGGCATATATTTTTTGTTTGTATTCTTCATTGTTTTGACAATTTTGTGAATTTGTGTGTCACATTTTGTTTTTCTGCTGTCATCAAGAGGACCACATTGGAAATAAGTGTATTTTATACTTTGTGTTATCCTCCGTGCTATTTATACTTTTTTTTTTTGGTTAGGGTTTTTTGTTTGTTTGTTTGTTTGTTTGTTTGTTTTTAACATGAATGAATTTTACCGAATAAATCCATACCATACCAGCAGCTCGGGTGTTTCTGGCAATATTTCCGCCTTTTGTCATAGAAGTGCGTCCTGCTGTAATGTTTACATGAATCCTGTATAGTAAAGCAGTGTTGGTTTACCCTCTTTCTGCATTGCCGCGGGGGTTGGACTGCCTACTACGGTAATTACGGTCTTGATGAAGCTTTTCATGAATGAGTCGAGAGCATGCAAAGCGTGCTAACGAGTAGTAGAACACGCAGTTTCAGCCTCGTTTTACAGGTAGACTTCAGGTTTGTCCATAAGTCAGGGTTGCAGCTCATTAATACACTATTTCAGATGTATAGTGAAAAAATCGACATTGTCACCTTAGTAGACCTTTCACTTTGCCCCTTCAGTACTGAAGAGCTACACTCAGCCTTGCACCCAAATGACATCACGCGTAGCCCTTCCAACATGGCAGCCTCCTGGTGGCATTAGAGTAGCGATACAAAAACACTCAACTTTCTTATAAAAGGTCAAATATGCCTGAAATTTTTTCTTACAGGCTCTCAATATTATAAGCTACCAACCCATGCATGTATTTACGTTACATTTTTCTATTCCTTTAAATATAAAACAACACAAGCTCAAAATAAAAAAAAAAATCTGTATGCCTCTAGATTGTGATCAAATGCAAAAAATAAAATTAGCCAATTTGCTGTGTTCACCAATATTACAAGCAAAAAAACATGTTCTTGATTAAAATATGATTAACTGTGCTGCTCTGAAAGATGTAAGAATCAGTTGAGTTCCAGTGCTACTGTTGTCTTGAACAAATCAACCAAAACTTGCTTTGAAGACTGTGGTTACGAGTGTTGTCCATGTAGTTGTGGATTGCCACACTACACAGTGACTGGAACCAGTGCAACCATGGTGTATCCTGGGTTTTGTACGTTTCTGTTGGTTCTGAAAATCATAATTGTTTGGATTGGGCCTTATATAAACGCACACAAGGCTCTAAGCACTTTCTATAAACACGAGTTTCCAGAAGCCATGTAAAGCACTCAATAGAGAACAGATGGTGGGAGTGCATGGTACTGACTGCATCATCCCAGCAGATGGCACTGTTCTCTCCTTCTGTGCATGCCACGTTCCACCTGTCTGCTGGCTGCTCCCTCCATTCCAGCCTCAGCAATGTGTTGTGGATCAGAAAGACATCAGAGCCTCAATATATAAAGAGTCTCATCTCATCTCATTATCTCTAGCCGCTTTATCCTGTCCTACAGGGTCGCAGGCAAGTTGGAGCCTATCCCAGCTGACTATGGGCGAAAGGCGGGGTACACCCTGGACAAGTTGCCAGGTCGTCACAGGGCTATATATCATCATTATTGTGATATTGGGCTTTGAAATGCTGTAAGGTTGGTAATAAACCATTAACCATAAACCACACATTTTTTAAAATCATGGCATTTGGTCTAATTAACAGACCAGGAAGGAAAGACTCACACACAGAACAAAAAAGTAATTCAGACTTGAGTCTGGATTTTAAATTTTTATTTAAATCTGGATTTTAAATATTTCTAATGGACAGTGGGGGGCCGTGCAAAAATGCATAGACTACAATAGTGCAAACGTTTCAGTCCATGTTGAACATCCATCAGTACAAAAACTCATTAAAAAGGCCAGTCTTAAACCAAGATACATGATTGGTATAAATAAAATGTTTTGATCTCTGTGTGTAACAGAATAATTATGATGTGCTATTTGGCTGAGCAGCCCTAATACAACTGTCTACATGTCTATCTCTCTCTATTTCTGTCTGTCTTTGTCTGATTCTCTCTTTCTGTCTGTGTCTGTTTGTCTTTTACTATCTGTCTCATTCTGCAGGTCTCTCCCGTTTCCTAACACTCCTCTCTCTGTCCGTTTCTGTTTCTGTCTCCATGGCTCTCTCTCTTTACGGCTCTCTCTGTCCATCTCTACAGTGTCTTGCAAAAGTATTCATCCCCCTTGGCGTTTGTCCTGTTTTGTTGCATTGCAAGATGTAATTAAAATGGATTTTTGGAGGGTTAGCACCATTTGATTTACACAACATGCCTACCACTTTAAAGGTACAAATTGTTTTATTGTGACCTAAAAAATAAGATGAAAAAAGAGAAATCTGGAGTGTGCATAGGTATTCACTCCCTTTTGTATGAAACCCCTAAATAAGAGCTGGTCCAACCAATTCACTTCATAAGTCACATAATTAATTGATTTAAGATCCACCTGTGTGCAATCAAAATATCACATGATCTGTCACATGATGTCTGTATAGATCAACCTGTTCTGGAAGGACTCTGCTACACTACTAAGCAAGCAACATGAAAACCAAGGAGCACTCCAAACAGGTCAGAGACAAAGGTGTGAAGAAGTATAGATCAGGGTTGTGTTATTTTTATTTATATAAAATCTCCCCCATGGAGCACCATTAAATCCATTATAAGAAAATGGAAAGAATATGTCACCACTACAAACCTGACGACAAGAGAAGCCCGCCCACCAAAATCCAGACTGGGCAAGGAGGGCATTAATCAGAGATGCAACAAAAACACCAAAGATAACACTGAAGGAGCTGCAAAGATCCACAGCAGAGATGGGAGTATCTGTGCATAAGACCATTTTAAGCTGTACACCCCACAGAGTGGGGCTTTATGGAAGAATGGCCAGGAAAAAAAGTCATTGCTTAAGAAAACGCATTTGGAGTTTGCCCAACAGCATGTGGCAGACTCCCCAAACACATGGAAGAAGATTCTCTGGTCAGATGAGACTAAAATTTATCTTTTTGGTCATCATGGGAAACGCCATGTGTGGGACAAACCCAATACCCTGAGAACACCATTCCTACAATGAAGTATGGTGGTGGCAGCATCGTGCTGTGGGGATGTCTTTCATCTGCAGAAACAGGAAAACTGGTCAGGACTTGAAGGAAAGATGGATGGCACAGGGCAGTTCTGGAGGAAAACCTGTTTGAGTCAGCCAGAGGTTTGAGTCTGAGATGAAGATTCACGTTCCAGCAGGACAATGACCCTAAACATACTGCTAAAGCTACACTGGAGTGCTTTAAAGGGAAACATTTAAATGTCTAGGAATGGCCTAATCAAAGCCCAGACCTCAATCCAATTGAGAATCTGTAGCATAACTTGACGTTTGCTGTACACCAACGCAGCCCATCTAACTTGAAGGAGTTGGAGCAGTTTTGCCTTGAGGAATGGGCAAAAATCCCAGTAGCTAGATGTGCTAAGCTAATAGAGACATACACCCAAGAGACTTGCAGCTGTAATTGCAGCAAAAGGTGGCTCTACAAAGTATTGACTTTGGGGGGGGGGGTGAATACCTATCCCCCCCCCCCCCCCCCCCCCCCCCCAAAAAAAAAAAAATCCATTTTAATTCAATCTTGTAATGCGACAAAACTGGACAAACACAGGAGGGGGGAATACTTTTGCAAGACACAGCATCTCTGTGGTTCTCTGTTTCTATGTCTAGTCTCTCATTCTCTCAGTTTCTGTCTGTATCCTCTTTGTACTTTTACCATCTCTCTCATTTTGCATATCTCTCTCTCTCTCTCTCTCTCTCTCTCTCTCTCTCTCTCAATGTCAAGGTTTCTCTGCCTTTGTATCTGTCTCTTCTGTCCATCTCTCCCTGTTTCTGTGCCTGTCTGTCTAGATCACTCTGTCTTTCAATTTACAGTAAATCTCAATCTCTTGCTCTTTCAGTCTGTCTTTCCATTTTTCTATCTCTTATCTTTCTATCTTTTGATGTCGCTCTATGCCTGTGTGTGTGTGTTTTCTATCACTGTCTTTTTTCAATGCATATCTCACTATCTTTCAGTGTCTATCTCTCTTTTTCATTCTTTTTTTAAATGAAAGACAGCTCTAGTGACAGCATTTCTACTTGTCCACATAATTGTATTGAAGGATACAGATGATGCACTGTACAATTGATTATTGCCACGTGTATGATTTAATGGACAGAACCATCACACGCTTTAATGATTGCTTTACCTGCTGGATTGTGAACTTGGTGGAGCTCTGAGCTGGTTCACCATGTCACAGGGGTGGGGAGAATCAGTAGCCCAGGCACCTGGGACAAGCAGGTTTCATGCCCAGGCTATTGGTTTTTATACAGAGTTGCCTGAAAGACTAGTAAGCTCAGCAACCAAAAAGAGAAAAATCCCTACCTTTTTTAAAAAAATAAAATTTAACTAAACTGAGCAAAATGAATAAACTGCAGTGTAAAGATGTCATTTAACATAAAATGTAGTCACCGCTCAGTTTTGTACATATTGAGAGAAAGTAGAGACACATTCCAGATGCAAATAATCTATTTTACATGCACTGAGGACAGAATATTGGCCAACAGTCTACGGTCATTAGAAGCTTTATTCATAGAGGATAATAAGCTTGGAACATTGTTCGCTACCACTTTGGGTTTAATTAGGTTTCCAGGTAACCAAAACATGAAACTGGACAAGTTCACAAGAGTTTTTACTTACCCTGTGGGCCTGTAGTATGTTTTCAATATTTTGTCCACCCCTCATGGAGGGCAAATTCCAATTATATAGATTTGGTCAAATTTATTAACCAGTTCTCCCATTTAAGACTGATACTTTCTAATTGCAATGACATGAGAATATGGTGGTGTTTTACAAGTTGTATATTAATTTCATCCATGTTAATCGATCCTGATCATCTTTACAGGAGTAAAAATGTTTCTCGGTTTTTTGCAGTAAGCTCCCAGGCATCAGAATGTATTTTGCTGACACCAGTTGAAATGCACACCATGGTTGAAGTTTGCTGATGTTGCCAGCAGTTGCAGAGGGGAGGCTGAGGTGCCTTTTTTTTTTTTTTTAAGCACATGTGGAAAGCAGATGTGGAGCCACATGACAACAAGGCTGCTTCTGTGTGTGTGTGTCCGTCCGTGCCTGGACATTTTGCTGGAGACTCTGAGTCACACTGGATGTTAGTTTTCACTCAGGATGTTCTGCACTTAAACACCATGGTGCAAAAAAAAAAAAAAACCACACCCTATGCAAGATGTGCCCTGTGATTATGGTGCTTCCCACCCGTCTGACTTGATGTGTAATTAACTCCTGAAATAAAACACACACTGGGCATGTAAGGACAGCCATGCCAAATGTACTGCTCATGACCAAGTTCGATTATACTTGGTTTGGCTTTGTCTCTATCTCTCCCTCCTTCTGGCTTGTTCTCTTTCCTTCTGCATGTCTCTTTTCTACTTGTGTCTACTGTGTTGTTTACACTGTTTGTCTCTCTCTTGTATACCTGGCTGTCTCTGCCCCTTTGTCTCCCTGTTTGTCTATCATCTTCCATGTGTTTTTCTCTGTTGCTGTCTGTTTCTGTCTTTTATTTGACCTTCTGTCTTCCTGTGTCCCCCCCCATTGTAATGATGATGAAGTATGTTTCTTTCCGTGTGTGTGTGTGTGTCACTCTCTGCTTTCAAAATCTTTCTTCTAAACCACACCCTTCTTTTTCCACCGTCATATTTTCTGTAATCCTGTAATATCTGATGATATTGAGTCATCACTGACTTGGAAAGCAGATTTGTCCTGAAATCTCTGCTGTGAATTGGTATGCTGAGGTTTAGTTGTGTGTGTGTGTGTGTGTGTGTGTGTGTGTGTGTGTGAGAAGGTGGCTGCATGCTGCCCAGACAAAGCCCAACTAATTCTAAACATTCTAAAGTTGGCAGTTCTCGGTAGCAGGATTTAGAGTATTCAGAAAACCAACTGGTAGTTCCACACCGGCCCAACAGTAACTGACGAGACAGACTTTTGTTGCCTACTCTTTTTATTTATTTGTTTGTTTGTTTATTTTTGTTTAAAATTCATGTTTTTGCCTTGTTTGAGAGAGACTCAAACAAGGGCTTGTTAAATGTGGTCAAATTTTGAAAAAAAAATTGGGCAGCACGGTGGTGTAGTGGTTAGCACGGTCGCCTCACAGCAAGAAGGTTCTGGGTTTGAGCCCAGCAGCCGGCGAGGGCCTTTCTGTGTGGAGTTTGCATGTTCTCCCTGTGTCTGTGTGGGTTTCCTCCGGGTGCTCCGGTTTCCCCCACAGTTCAAAGACATGCGGTTAGGTTAACATGGGGTGGCCTTGGGCTGAGATGCCCTTGAACGAGGCACCTAACTCCCAACTGCTCCCCGGGTGCTGTTAGCATGGCTGCCCACTGCTCATTGCTCACGTGTGCGCGCGCGCATGCGTGTGTTCACTGCTTCAGATGGGTTAATGCAGAGAGGAATCTCAAGTGTGTGATGAATAAAGTTGTGCTTTCTTTTCTTTTTAAAGTAGTCACGGTCTACTTGGTTGATCTTGCTATCTCATTTGCAAATGTTATGGTGAGCTGAATGATCCATAAACCTGAAACATTTGTAGCATTTAAATCATATTTGGTGAAATGTGAACAGTGAAATGCCTGGGTTCTTATCATAGAGTTGGGGTATCTCTTCCCACAACTCAATCAGGTGTTTGTCATGTTTCTGACTCCAGAAACCAACCATTTTTAAATATAGAGCCTACAATCAAAGTGAGTGATGGACCTAACCTGGCATCAAAGAAAATATTGACATTCCATATGTGCGTGTATCTTGAGTTGTCAAGGGAACACGCACTCAATGTCACAGCTTATTGGTCAGACTTTCCATGACTCCACCAACCATGATTGGATGTCAAACTCAGGAAAAACTCCATCAGATAAACACACTCGCGGCACACGCTGATCCAGCAGCTGGTGTTGGATGGAGTTGGTCTGCATTTGTCTGTGCAGTGTGCACCCACCTCAAGAACCATTAGCTGCTTGTGAACAAGTGCAAGAGTCATAGTTGTTAATCTGTACACACATGCCTGGATGGAGGAATCGTATCTATAGGCAGATTTCCATTAACCTGCTTAATATTCAAATTGAAATTGTGAACTAAAAAAAAATGAGTAATGGAGAAACAGATTTAGAAAGAGATCCTCTAATATCGCTGTAGTGAATCCCTGATGTGGGTGGAGTACAGAAGCATGGCAGGTGGGAACTGAAGTTCGTGCAAACTTTATTTCTATAGATATAGTTTTTCAGCCTCACTCACTCCCGCGCGCATGCGCACACATGCATTCTGATCGGGAGTCAGCTGTTCTCTGCTTACCTCCTCCTTTTATGCTCCATCCCTGCAACGCGCGCACACACTAATTGACACCAGGTGTAATGACTTAGCCACTTACCTTCCCTGACCCCGCCCTCCATTCAGAAATTGTCGCTTGGCCACGCCCCCGTTGCCACAATTGCCAAAAAAGTTAATATGCTCGCATGAGGGTTTTTTTTATTTTATTTTATTTTATTTATGAATGATTCAGATAAGCAACATTTGTGCAAAATTGAATTGGAAACACACTTTTTGCATTTAAGTCTTATGATGTGAAAATCACTGAGAAATATGATGCGTTTCGTGTTTTCCATCGCCGTGTTGACTATTACAAGAGGAGAAACCCTAATGTTAATCACAGGACATCTCTCAAGGAAAACAGACCCATTCACAATTTTGTTTTGCTGACTTCAAAATAAATAAATAAAAAGACTAGTGGAAACTTGCCTTATTTTAGGAGGTGTAACATTTGAGATGAAAAGCAGAGACTAACTAATCTAAAGAGTTATTTCAGTATTATTTATAGCTTGCAGCTTAGATCAAACATGTTTGTTCCAAATTCTGCTGTGGACTTCCTTTGGGCATTAAAACTAGTTTAATATCTACTTTTATTCTAGTAATAATGAGAGAATTGGGCTGTAAAGGGAATGCCATCACTCAGCCGTAAGATAAGGTCTCCTAAAAGCGCATTACTATGTTTAGTTTTAATAAGATGTTTGATTGGAAAGGTTTTATTGTAGTGCCATTTTTTTTCCCCCCTCCATCTGTGGTTTATATACACTTTGGAGCACAAAAATTGTGTTGAAGCAGCCTTGCTAGACTGCAACTGATTAACTTTTCTTAGAAAGTCTTAGAATTTAGCAGTGGATATCATCTAGTCTAAAGTAACTGATTTTTATAACCAGAGGAAGAAATCCTATTGTCCTAGTGCAATACTTATGCAACCACTAAATGAATGTGCCACAAAAGGCACATTTTGATAAATTGTTCGTCTTTCATTGCCAGATTAGATAAAACTTTATTGATCCCTTCGGGAGGGTTCCCTCAGGGAAATTAAGATTCCAGCAGCATCATTACAGATAAGCAGAGAAAAGAAATAGAGAAAAACTTCTAGATAAATTAAAATAAATTATTTACATATACAAATATAAAAGAATAAGATATGGGGAAGAGAGGAAGGGGGGAGAAGTGGGGTTAGGGTAAGTGTGTGTGGGGAGCAGGAAAGATATTGCACTTTATATTGCACATTAGGGGTGGCACGGTTCACAAAAGTCGCGGTTCGGTACGTATTGCGGTTTGAGGTCTGCGGTTCGGTACGTATTGCGTTTTTTTTTTTTTTAAATCTTAAGTAGGGGAGAGCGGGGTAAGATGAGCCACTTTTTACATTTTTCATCATAACTACATGTTAAAGCCATTTTTGCTTCCAGTCTACACACCATACCAAATTTCAAAGTGTACTGTTACTATCTGAGCAAAAAATAATTGATAAGCTCTTATGGTTAGAGTGATATTACCTCTTGAAAAAAAAATGTCAAGTGGCTCAACTTACCCCATGCACGGGGTAAGATGAGCCACTGTGTGGGGTAAATTGAGCCAACACAAAACATGTTAGGTTAACAAAGTAAACAACTTTTATTATTAGAAGTGCAATCAATGAATCAAGTCAAGTCAATCAAGTGGGGGATAGGGCCGTTGCATAGAGAAGGGGAGATGAAGAGAGAGGTGATAGAACGAGATGGGATAGGGAGGGATAGATAGATGGACAGAAAGAGAGAGATATGCATAGATAGATAGAAAGAGGGATGGTTAGAGAGGGAATGAGAGATATACTATATTATAGAAATTACTAAAACAGTAGAGCAGTGCCAAAAAATCTTATTTCTTTCAGTAGGTTAAAACATTGCTAAAACATGCAGCAATCATTCCATCAATCATTCAATCATTTCATCATTATTCAATGTTCCAAGCATTCAAATTGCAAGGGAACACCATTTGCCTCTCCCTCCGTGCTGTCCCACCAACAGTAAAGGGGCGGGGCAATTTTTTCACAATATCCTGTCTTGACAGGACAGCCTCATCTTTCTCTTTGAAGACAAAGGTTGGCTTTCTTGCAGAGCCGTGGCATGACCGGCTTCTTTTGAGAAATCTTGCCTCTATTTCGAAGACATCCAATTTGATTATCTGGCCAATGAAGTAATGCACTTTCACCAACTTGGTCTCTACCTCTCCATTCTTTATCTTTTCAATGAACCTAGTCAGAGTCATCCTGTCCAAATGCATATCCCTCGCCACAGCCCGAATAGGCCTGCCTTTCCTGACTTCCTCTGCGTCTCTCTCCAAAACTGCACGGGATTGTGCGGCCCTATCTGTTTTTCTTTTGTATGAGTGTGGCATCATGCACACCTGTAATAACAGAGGGTATTATTTTATTTATTAAAAACCTTTTAAACACATTATTTATATTAACATGTTATTTATTTGTTTATTTGTTGTTGTTGTTGTTGTCATATATGACCAGTAAATGTGAAAACTTAAGTGTCATCCATATTGGGTAAGCTCAGCCACCAATGGGGTAAGTTGAGCCAGTGGCTCAACTTGCCCCATATCTAATGGCTCATCTTACCCCGTGGCCACCATTTTGTAGAAAAATGCTAATAAAGGGGATTAGGCTAATCAAAATTATTTTTATTAGCATTCATATCATAGCTTAGAAAGCCACTAACTTAACCCTAATGTGTCTAAATATTATTCTACTTTTGTCTTCTCTAAATCATCTTCACTGTGGACAAACATGGAATTGACTTAGAGAGCACAAAAACACATTTTTATAAATATCTCCCTCACCTAGTTTGACATGTGGTGCCTCCTCTCCACAAGTGTAAGTAAATGGTCCCGCCCCCCTTTGAATGTGGTCACATGGTCACATTTGTTTACTGTTTCTTAGAAACAGGGGGTGGCTCATCTTACCCCCTGGCTCATCTTACCCCGCTCTCCCCTACTCTGTATTTGGGCATATAGCCTACTATTTACCTTAAGTAAACAGTTTAGGATACAGCATTTAAGAGAGGTTAAAATTATAGTTACAATGAAATAATCATGCACAAACTGAGTTTGAGTTGACATAAGCACATTTTATGAACAATCTCTGATGAAAAGTCAGGTAGTATTTTGAAACAGCAAGAGGGAAGACATGGATGATTTCAGCAGCTTTTTTATTTACTACAGTATTTATACAAAGTGTCAGGAGTGTTTGCTGCCATGTTGTGGCATCTAGAGGAACCAGGTGTCTTTTGTCACATACAGAGTTTTCATAATTGGAAGAAATAAAAATGAGTTCTTAAAGCTTACTTTTGAACAGATGTGTGTGTTAAAACTTAAACTTTTATGTGGCGACCAACCAACCACCTATATACAAAAACCGAATCAAAAACTCTTCTAATCCCTGAGAGTGAGGATGTATTTTTTCACTTGAAATTAAAGTGCAGTGTTTTGAAACGTATGGCTGGATTTCTTATCTAATCTTAAAGTGCCACTGTATTCTTAGAACGATTTATAACAAAATACACACACAGCCAATATAAAATATTGCAATAAAACCAATCACTGCACTGTTTAAAACAAACCTCCCCTCGCCGGAAAAAAAAAAAAATCTAGTTCGCCCATTATCCTGTGTCATTCTGAGATGCGCAGATAGACAGTAAAGGGAATTCCGAATTCCCTTTACTGTCTATCTGCGCATCTCAGAATGACACAGGATAATGGGCAAACTAGATTTTTTTTTCCGGCGCCGCGGTACGCCGGAAATCCGGCGCGGAGCCGGAACGCTATCACCCCTGTGAATCGCGCGAAAGAGAACCACGTGGTTTCATACGGGCATTCGGCTTTTTTTTTTGGCGAACGTCTTAAATAGGGGTACCGCGGTTTATACGCGTATTGCACCGCAACAGGCGTATCGTACGGTTCGGTTTTTTTCCCATAACCGTGCCAAGCCTATTGCACATTGTCCGGTATTGCTTATTGTTAGGCTAGGCTACTGCTCCTTCCCTTCCTCTGTTCTCCTGTTACCCCTCCTCCCCCCCAGAGAGGAGTTGTACAGTCTGATGGCGTGAAGGACAAAGGAGTTTGAGTCTGTTCGTCCTGCACTTGGGAAGGAGCATTCTGTCACTGAGCAGGCTCCTCTGGTTGCTGATGACGGTGTGCAGAGGGTGACTGGCATCGTCCATGATGTTCAATAGTTTGTCCATAGACCTCTTCTCTGCCACCGTCACCAGAGAGTCCAGCTTCATGCCGACCACAGAGCCAGCCCGCCTGATCAGTTTGTCCAGCCTGGATGTGTCCTTCTTGGATGTGCTGCCCCAGCACACCACGGTGTAAAGCAGGACACTGGCAACCACAGACTGATAGAACATCCACAGGAGTTTCCTGCAGATGTTAAAGGACCACAGCCTCCTAAGGAAGTATAGCAAGTTGCACAGAATAGTACAATCTCTTCTATTTACTTCCAAACAAATACAAATTTAAGGTGTACATCTGTTTTACACCAGTTAAATGTGAGAACAACATGGCACTGTGTTCAAGGGATGCAGGGAAATTGCAATTCTGAAAGGGACTGAGGCAAAGGTTTGCTGTCTAACAGGACATCCACCCTAAGTATACTGCCAAAGTTGTGCTGCAGTGGTTCAATGCCAGAAACCAGTCTAATTGAGAATATGTAACAGGAGACCAGTGGTCTCTGCCAAATTTGATGGAGCTTGAGCAATTTTGCCAAGATGAATGGGCAACAATATCAGGATCAGGCAGATCAGTACAAAGGTAACAGAGACATATCCTGGAAAACCTGCAGCTGTAATTGTAGCCAAAGGTGGTTCTCCAAAACATTAACGGGGGGGGGGGGATACTTATGCAACCACTAAATGAATGTTTCGTTGAATTAGTCTTTGTGTTGCAATAAAAAGATTTTGCACCTTCAAATGTGAGACATGTCGTGTAAATAGTAAAGTGGTAAAAATCCAAGTAAAGTCCATTTGAATTTCAAGAAACACTGCAAAAATATTTGCCCACTCAGAAAACAAAAGTGCAATTTTGGGAAAAACCTATTGGCTAAAAATGTTGTATATTCCTCCATTTTACATACAACTATTAAATACAGTCAGTGGGACTTTTGACTGTATAACAGTGACAGATGGAAATAATAAGATAAGGGGTGAAGGACAAATGAGTAGGATGAGAATGTCCCCAGGAGCTTACAAGTTCAAGTCCAATCAAGTGCATTGGGGGGAAAATATTCTAGGAGGTAATAGTGTTGAGGCTCTGAGTATCAGGATTACTAGTTAATGAGATTTCATTTCTATACTTGGAAAACATTAACTCGGCTACGTGACATGGTGTGATCCTAGAAAGGAGTGTCATTCGGGTGGACAATGAAGTACTGCGGACTTGAGCACTGTTTATCACTTTCTGGGGAAAATCTTTATCAGGGGTGTGTCTGTGTGTGTATCCAGGTGAACAAACCATGACCAGCTCCAGCTGTAAAAGCAATAACAAGCTATAAAGCAGTGTGTGCACCGTGCCTGAGACAGTCCAGGGTAGTGCAGAGACGTTTAGGGGGGCAGGTGCTCACATTTTAAAGAAAAAAAAAAAGGCCAATGAATGAGGCTATAATAATTAATTTTATGTTGTTGCTGTTCAACACAGCATATTTGGTATTTATTTCACAATTCTTTGTGTGCAGCCACATGACAAAAACAGCGTGACGTATGTTTGTTGGATGATATACAAATCCAGAATGCCGTATTTCGAGATTCTAACTCTTCTTGTTTGTATATTATTAACCCAACAAACCTTTACATTTCAAACAATAAAGATATTTGATAAAATAAAGTACAAACACAGTCTAAAAGCCTGCAATAAAAACATCACTAAGCAAGTAGTACGATTATGCTAATTCTATTTTCTTTTCATAGACAAAGTAAAATCACTGTAATCAAAAGGAAGAATTGATGGAGATAAATTACACAAGGCACAACATACTTTGGTAATCTTATAAAGTTAAATCAGCTTCCAGTATTTTTTTTTCTTAAGTTCCACCAATTTACAAGTCATATCTCTATATTGCACTGTTCCATTTGAGATATTTGTAACCCATTGTGTTCCATCTGGCAACCACTTTCAGTGTGTGTCTCTGCTGGGAAGGTTTCAGGCACAATTCCATTTGACACTGGTACGTCTGTAAAACAAAAAGTGCATAAGTAAATCGAAGTTACGGGGTGACTGGAACGGCATCGCTAATATCTCACCCGGCAAAATTGACCCACGTTGTTCTCCTTGTGTATCCAAACTCGCTAAGGTTTGCGATGCTTCTAATCTGGCCTTCTTGGCAGATCTTTCATTTGTCCTGTTGCTGCTTGATACTGCGAGATGAGTTTTCGTCTTGATCTTGGTGTCCTAATTTGAGTGTTGGTGCCCAATCTGGATTTGTTTTATCTTGTAGATTTGCTGGTGCTCCTTCAAGATGAAAAGCAGAGTGTTCACGCTAAAGCTCAAAAGTTCAATTTAATCAGCAGAAAACATGGCTTCAATTAGCAATGAACTCATATATATTAGCTTTTTCCTCAGTTAAGTCCTTATGATGTATGTTATTGAACCACGGCGTTCTCTGGACAGTTCATCTGTTTTGTCACAATTTTTAAATTATTTTGGGAATTCTAAAGAACTGTTTCTCTTGGTCACGAGAAGCATCATTACTGCTATATCCCGCACACAAAGTAGGCATTGTCTGTCTTCAAAGGCAATGAAATCAAAAGAAAATCACAAAGCGTTGCAACAGCTCACAAGTGAAGTGCTGGTTCCTGGTTGTTATCATCCAACATGGCGGACTCCCGGTTTGGAAAATAAGTGTGACGCCGCTTGCACATGAAGAATAGATGTGCTGTTCAAACTGGTGTTTTTTTTTTTTTTTTTTTGCAAGCTAGTTCCAAACTAGGCTTGTGCATTGTTGTTTTTTATCTGATTGTGATTTTTCCTATTTTAAAGTATTGTGAAAAATAATTTAATCATAAGCGTGAGCCTAAAAAAAAAAAAGACAGGAAATCGAGCATTTCCACCGTATCTGGTTTACGGAGTGTAGGGGAGAGCCTATTCTCCATAATATACATGATCCAGCTGATGATGATGTTTTTTCAGTGATTCTGCAGTAAGCAGAATTCTGTGTTTCAGAAGAGCACCAGTCAAAAAGGGGGAGTGTGTATATTCATGTTTTAATTATTATCCTCATTAAAATTATTTGTAAAGTGTTAAAATGGGCCTACAAAGTTTCAAGCTTAGCTTTTTGGGACAAACTCTTTTTCTCTTTCAGTCAAAAGACCAGTTTTGACCATTTTAAAGCCATCCATTGTCCGTAACTGCTTATCCTGTGCAGGGTCGCAGGCAAGCTGGAGCCTGTCCCAACTGACTATGGGTGAGAGGAGGGGTACATCCTGGCCAAGTCGCCAGGTCATCGCAGGGCTGACACACAGAGACAAACAACCTTCACACCTACGGTCAATTTAGAGCCACCAATTAGCCTAACCTGCATGTCTTTGGACTGTGGGGGAAACCGGAGCACCCAGAAGAAACCCACACAGACACGGGGAGAATGTGCAAACTCCACACAGAAAGGCCCCTGTCAGCCACTGGGCTCGAACCCATACCCTTCTTGCTGTGAGGCAACAGTGCTAACCACTACACCACTGTGCTGCCCATTTTAAAGCAGAAATTTTAAATGTATACTTGTCTAATGTTCACTAAACCAAACATGTACTGATATATATTTTTATTTCATGTTTAATTAATAAAAAGCATTCTCCATTTACTGAGAGAGAAAGTGAGTTATGAGATCGGGGAAGGGGGCAAGGCTTCCAGGAAGTGTTTTTTGTAATTGTAGCCAAAGGTGGTTCTACAAGAGTTCAAGCATAGATCCTTCCTGATTCATATGTCTGTTGGCTCATCTACTGTTTTATTGGTTAGAAAAAGTCTGTTCTTTTTGCATATTTGGTATCACAGCTCCAACCCTGCCCCAAACTGCATTACCCATAATGCAGTGCACCTAAACCGTAATGCTAGCATACTCTGTTTTTGCGGAGCTCCGACGTAAAATGTATAATGGTTGGTAGGTGTGGTAATATATAGTATCTGCAATAAACTTTACTGTGTATCATAATGTCATCATATATGTATACATGGTGTGAATGAGCATTAGGAGTTGCTCCCTTCTTGCTTCTGCTCTGAATTGGTGTGTGTAAGAATTGTGAGCTGTTTGTGAATATATGAGGGAGCAGTAGTTGTGAATCTTCAGAAATATCTCACTCACTCACTCATCCTCGCTGGCTCCTCACTGTAGTGGTTAGCACTGTTGCCTCACAGCAAGAAGGGTATGGGTTCGAGCCCAGTGGCTGACAGGGGCCTTTCTGTGTGGAGTTTGCACATTCTCCCCGTGTCTGTGTGGGTTTCTTCTGGGTGCTCCGGTTTCCCCCACAGTCCAAAGACATGCAGGTTAGGTTAATTGGTGGCTCTAAATTGACCGTAGGTGTGAAGGTTGTTTGTCTCTGTGTGTCAGCCCTGCGATGACCTGGCGACTTGGCCAGGATGTACCCCTCCTCTCACTCATAGTCAGTTGGGACTCACTCATAGTCAGTCCAGCTTGCCTGCGACCCTGCACAGGATAAGCAGTTACGGACAATGGATGGCTTTAAAATGGTCAAAACTGGTCTTTTGACTGAAAGAGAAAAGAGTTTGTCCCAAAAAGATAAGCTTGAAACTTTGTAGGCCCATTTTAACACTTTACAAATAATTTTAATGAGGATAATAATTAAAACATGAATATACACACTCCCCCTTTTTGACTGGTGCTCTTCTGAAACACAGAATTCTGCTTACTGCAGAATCACTGAAAAAACATCATCATCAGCTGGATCATGTATATTATGGAGAATAGGCTCTCCCCTACACTCCGTAAACCAGATACGGTGGAAATGCTCGATTTCCTGTCTTTTTTTTTTTTTTTAGGCTCACGCTTATGATTAAATTATTTTTCACAATACTTTAAAATAGGAAAAATCACAATCAGATAAAAATCAACAATGCACAAGCCTAGTTTGGAACTAGTTTGCAAAAAAAAAAAAACACCAGTTTGAACAGCACATCTATTCTTCATGTGCAAGCGGCGTCACACTTATTTTCCAAACCGGGAGTCCGCCATGTTGGATGATAACAACCAGGAACCAGCACTTCACTTGTGAGCTGTTGCAATGCTTTGTGATTTTCTTTTGATTTCATTGCCTTTGAAGAAAGACAATGCCTACTTTGTGTGCGGGATATAGCAGTAATCATATTCAGAAATATGATGGGATAATAATCATGTCTATGTAACTTTAAATTGTAGAATCCATCTGGGACAGATGAACACTGAGATAAAAAGCGGAGATTAGCTGTTATAAACCATTTTTATTACAATATATACAATAACATCTTGGATGAAGCAACAGTGTTGCTACACGTTCTGGTGTGGACATCCCTTGGAAACTTTGATCGTTCTTATCTGCGCTTTTTTTTTAAAGGGATAATAAAGAATTGGCTCATGAGATGAAGTCTCCTGAAACTGTGTTACTTTATATTAACTTTAATATGATGTTTTTGTGGTTCAAAAGCTTTTTGTCTTGCCACTCCCTCTCCATCTGTGGTTTATATAGGCTTTGGAGCACTTCAGCGAAATCTTTAGGCTCATGGTTGAAGCAACCATGTTGAGTAATTGTTGATTTGATTGACTTTATGGGAGAATTCAAGTCAAATGCATGAAGTAGTGGATTTCACTGATCTCATCTAAAGTCTCTAGTTACAGAAATGAGGAAGAACTCGTGTAGCCTTGCTGCATATCACAAAAGCTCATTTTTAATCAGATGTTCAAGTCTTTCATTACATTACAGGCATTTAGCAGACGCTTTTATCCAGAGCGACGTACAGCATACCCAGAGTAGCCTGGAGAGGAGTTGGGGGTCAGGTGTATTGCTCAAGGGCACTTCAGCCATTCCTGATGGTCCAGGGAATCAAACTGGTGACCTTTTGGTCCCAAAGCTGCTTCTATAACCATTAGGCCATGGCTTCCCCTTTCATCACCATATGCACATTGACTCAAGTTGTATATAATACTACCATCCCCATCTTCTGTGCTCCATTTCCAAATAAATATGAATTGAACATGTGGCAAGCTGTAAAACGTGCCACCAGACAGTCAGGCCATCAGAATTCTCTTGCTTTGATTGAGACTGTCAGGCCCATCAGGTGGCATTGCAGTGAGTGCCACGGTACTGATTAATATGGGTCATGCTGTTTTTAGACCAACTCTCTCAAGCCCTCAACTAATTAAGGATGCTCTGCTCATGTCATGCCTTGTGTATATGTTCATAAACGCACTCTTTAACATTTCCACATTTTGTAGTGTAATATCGTATTACAAGTAAAAAATATAAATCTGTGTTTTCCCCAGAGCACTTTTGCGTGTTGGGGCCAACACGCTTTAATTTCATGCTGACACGCTTTAAATTTGCTGACCCGCAATTTTTTTGCTCTGACACTCGCTGAAAAATCATGTTACCTTGCAATGTTTTGGGCGTATTTTGAAGGAAAATGAGTGTTTGGGGCTGGTTTGCTACCATGATGCACTCAGGCAGACGGGAAATATCTCTGGGAAATCCTCAATCACTTTGCTGCTACACTGGTAGCATGACTTTGCTGCTACACTGGTAGCATGATACTATTAATCAGTACCTTTGCACTGACGTCACATTTACCTTAGCAACCGTTGCTACCCTGTGCCTGGGGGACAAGCGAACTTTGTTTACATACAGTGGTGCTTGAAAGTTTGTGAACCCTTTAGAATTTTCTATATTTCTGCATAAATATGACCTGAAAACATCAGATTTTCACACAAATACTAAAAGTAGATGAAGAGAACGCAGTTAAGGAAATGAGACAAAAGTATTATACTGAGTCATTTATTTATTGAGGAACGTTGTCCAATATTACAAATCTGTGAATGACAAAAGTATGTGAACCTCTAGGATTAGCAGCTAATTTGAAGGTGAATTTAGAGTCAGGTGTTTTCAATCAATGGGATGACAGTCAGGTGTGAGTGGGCACCCTGTTTTATTTAAAGATCTATCAAAGTCTGATCTTCACAACACATGTTTGTGGAAGTGTATCATGACACGAACAAAGGAGATTTCTGAGGACCTCAGAAAAAGCGTTGTTGATGCTCATCAGGCTGGAAAAGGTTACAAAACCATCTCTAAAGAGCTTGGATTCCACCAATCCACAGTCAGACAAATTGTATACAAATGGAAGAAATTCAAGACCATTGTTAGCCTCCCCAGGAGTGGTCGACCAACAAAGATCACTCCAAGAGCAAGGCATGTAATAGTCTGCGAGGTCACAAAGGACCCCAGGGTAACTTCTAAGCAACTGAAGGCCTTTCTCACATTGGCTAATGTTAATGTTCATGAGTCCACCATCAGGAGAACACTGAATAACAATGGTGTGCATGGCAGGGTTGCAAGGAGAAAGACACTGTTCTCCAAAAAGAACATTGCTGCTTGTCTGCAGTTTGCTAAAGAGCACATAGACAAGCCAGGAGGCTATTGGAAAAATGTTTTGTGGACAGATGAGACCAAAATAGAACTTTTTGGTTTAAACGAGAAGCGTTATGTTTGGAGAAAGGAAAACACTGAATTCCAGCATAAGAACCTTTTCACATCTGTGAAACATGGTGGTGGTAATATTATGGTTTGGGCCTGTTTTGCTGCATCTGGGCCAGGACGGCTTGCCATCATTGATGGAACAATTAATTTTGAATTATACCAGCAAATTCTAAAGGAAGATGTCAGGACATCTGTCCATGAACTGAATCTCAAGAGAAGGTGGGTCATGCAGCAAGACAACGACCCTAAGCAAACAAGTTGTTCTACCAAAGAATGGATAAAGAAGAATAAAGTTATTGTTTTGGAATGGCCAAGTCAAAGTCCTGACCTTAATCCAATCGAAATGTTGTGAGCAGTTCACGTGAGGAAACCCACCAACATCCCTGAGTAGAAGCTGTTCTGTATGGAAAAATGGGCTAAAATTCCTCCAAGCTGGTGTGCAGGACTGATCAACAGTTACCGGAAACATTTAGTTGCAGTTATTGCTGCACAAGGGGGTCACACCAGATGCTGAAAGCAAAGGTTCACATACTTTTGCCACTCACAGATATGTAATATTGGATCATTTTCCTCAATAAATAAATGACCAAGTATAATATTTTTGTCTCATTTGTTTAACTGGATTCTCTTTATCTACTTTTAGTACTTGTGTGAAAATCTGATGTTGTTTTAGGTCATATTTATGCAGAAATATAGAAAATTCTAAAGGGTTCACAAACTTTCAAGCACCACTGTACTGTTCACATATGGAAGTCAAGCGAACATGTCCAGCGTCTGTTGTCCAAAGAAAACTACAGCTAAAAAAGCTCCTACTACCGGATTATGTGAATAATCTTTATTCAGAAAGAAGCAAGGAATAGATATACGTGGAAATTAGTTTATTAGCGGTTATGATCCATACAAAATTCATCAAAACGACTGGAATGAAGGTGCAGATTTGTGGCCTAGTGTTGGCTCCATGTTGGGATATACCTTCTTTTTCCCGCAGAGTTCCGACATGGAAGAGCAGTTTAAAAAAAAAAAAAAACTACTAAAGCAAGAAAAGCTTCATGTCAAGACTTTTTCCTGACATCAGATTTTGGGAACAGAATGTTGCGTAAGCCAAAGGATGTACTCTCAAAAGACTCCTATCTGAACTATGGGCTAGATGGTATTCCCAGCCCTCCACGTCTCAGCAACCTGCGTCCTTACTACTTTTTCTTTCTCATGTCTGTCTGTCTGTCTGTCTGTCTGTTTCTCTCTCTCTCTCTCTCTCTCTCTCTCTCTCTCTCTGTGCTTGCTTGCTTATGTACCTGTTCACACATTCAAAAAGGCAAAACTTATTGGCTACAGTTTGTTACAGTCTTCCATTTCTCAAAAATATGAAATCCAGTCCGTGTTCTTTTGAGCGAGTAGGGCAGAAACTGTCTGTGAAACTGGATAAGGATGAACAACTGTCCCCAGGAGCTCATTCGTTCCTCCAAACAGGAAGTTTGAATATTCGAGGACTAAATGATACACTCTGAGTATCAGGGTCATGCCTTTATGGGATTGTTGTGATGTACAACCCCGATTCCAAAAAAGTTGGGACAAAGTACAAATTGTAAATAAAAACGGAATGCAATAATTTACAAATCTCAAAAACTGATATTGTATTCACAATAGAACATAGACAACATATCAAATGTCGAAAGTGAGATATTTTGAAATTTCACGACGGCAACACATCTCAAAAAAGTTGGGACAGGGGCAATAAGAGGCTGGAAAAGTTAAAGGTACAAAAAAGGAACAGCTGGAGGACCAAATTGCAACTCATTAGGTCAATTGGCAATAGGTCATTAACATGACTGGGTATAAAAAGAGCATCTTGGAGTGGCAGTGGCTCTCAGAAGTAAAGATGGGAAGAGGATCACCAATCCCCCCAATTCTGCGCCGACAAATAGTGGAGCAATATCAGAAAGGAGTTCGACAGTGTAAAATTGCAAAGAGTTTGAACATATCATCTACAGTGCATAATATCAAAAGATTCAGAGAATCTGAAAGAATCTCTGTGCGTAAGGGTCAAGGCCGGAAAACCATACTGGGTGCCCGTGATCTTCGGGCCCTTAGACGGCACTGCATCACATACAGGCATGCTTCTGTATTGGAAATCACAAAATGAGCTCAGGAATATTTCCAGAGAACGTTATCTGTGAACACAATTCACCGTGCCATCCGCCGTTGCCAGCTAAAACTCCTATAGTTCAAAGCAGCAGCCGTATCTAAACATGATCCAGAAGCGCAGACGTCTTCTCTGGGCCAAGGCTCATTTAAAATGGACTGTGGCAAAGTGGAAAACTGTTCTGTGGTCAGATGAATCAAAATTTGAAGTTCTTTATGGAAATCAGGGACACCGTGTCATTCGGACTAAAGAGGAGAAGGACGACCCAAGTTGTTATCAGCGCTCAGTTCAGAAGCCTGCATCTCTGATGGTATGGGGTTGCATTAGTGCGTGTGGCATGGGCAGCTTACACGTCTGGAAAGACACCATCAATGCTGAAAGGTATATCCAGGTTCTAGAGCAACATATGCTCCCATCCAGACGACGTCTCTTTCAGGGAAGACCTTGCATTTTCCAACATGACAATGCCAAACCACATACTGCATCAATTACAGCATCATGGCTGCATAGAAGAAGGGTCCGGGTACTGAACTGGCCAGTCTGCAGTCCAGATCTTTCACCCATAGAAAACATTTGGCGCATCGTAAAACGGAAGATGCAACAAAAAAGACCTAAGACAGTTGAGCAACTAGAATCCTACATTAGACAAGAATGGGTTAACATTCCTATCCCTAAACTTGAGCAACTTGTCTCCTCAGTCCCCAGACGTTTACAGACTGTTGTAAAGAGAAAAGGGGATGTCTCACAGTGGTAAACATGGCTTTGTCCCAACTTTTTTGAGATGTGTTGTCATGAAATTTAAAATCACCTAATTTTTCTCTTTAAATGATGCATTTTCTCAGTTTAAACATTTGATATGTCGTCTGTTCTATTCTGAATAAAATATGGAATTTTGAAACTTCCACATCATTGCATTCCATTTTTATTTACAATTTGTACTTTGTCCCAACTTTTTTGGAATCGAGGTTGTAGATGTTTGACTAATTCCCATATATAGAAAATATTAACTCGGCTACGTGATCTGGCAGGGTTCTGTAAAGCAATGTTATTTGGGTGGATATGAAGGACTTTGGAATCATAATATTATCAGGGGTGTGCCGATGTGTATCCAGGTGAGCAGGGCATGGCCAGCTTCAGTTATTAAAGCAGTGCATGCACCCCATCTGAGACAGTCACATTAAGAACACGAGGACAGTGGATTATCTGGAATCTAAATGAGCATTAGGATCAACTGTGGTCTGATGTCCCGCCACACTCTCGGTGAGAGCTTACAGACAATGCGGTTGTTAAAACCTAGAGAATTGATTTACAGTAGGAGACGGGGGACAAATAAATATATTGCAGAAGTGAACTTTGTCTTTGGGTTGAACAATAGAGAAGAACTTCATTAGATATTGATCTGTGACTGTGAGGTGTTGCTCGTGTTTCACCTCGGGCTTTCTGACTGAACAACAAGGTCGCCAGCACAACAGTTGATATCAGACAGCTGTAACACGCACCAGAAGATAGCATTACAGTCTCCCTGTGCAGCAGGAACAGGTTGAACGTCCCCAGAGGACTCGATGTGCAACTGGGTGTTACAGAAACTTGAAGGTGCTTTGTATTAGTCGCTGAGATCATGTATGTGCTGTGCACACTGTTACTGCTGTCCATCCACAGCCTGCTAAAAAGACAGAAGGCTGTGAAGCTTCATGAAGACGAGGCAGCAGAGTACAGCGAGAAACCAAACAAAAAATCGCCCTCTACACAGCACAGGAAAGTGGGAAATCCCGTCGGGGGTGGAACCGAGGGCCGACGCAGATCAGGCACCAACACCCAGCTGGAGGAACTTGAGCACAGAAACGGAGCCCAGGTGAGAGTGCACACACAGAGAGAGCAGTGTTGATGCAGATGAGTAAATGATCAGAAAATTTATTTTCAGCTTTTGTTATAATGATCTCAGCTCAAATAGTGCTTTTTGAGTTTCCATGATGCTATTATACAAATTTATTGAAGATAGGAGATGAAGAGGGATTATGTAGTGCTGATGTGATAAGGTAAGCATGCCAATAAGCAGTCTGTGATTCTGAAGGGTGCAATTTAGAGCAGTTTCAGTTCAATCCAATGTCATTTGGTTTTGTGTGAAATGGTGAAGTCTTGGATTTGGAGAGGAGGAGGCTTATCAAACCCAATGGAGGGGGTGTGGCTGTTGTGCCTGTTAATCCCATAAAGGCATGGCTTTTATGTCTGTCAGCCTGGGTGGTGGGGACATCGCCTATGTGTCTGTCAGTCTCAGTGAAAGAGGTGTGGCCTCTGTACCAATCAATTCCAGTAAAGGAAAATTGCAAAGAAGGTGTGGCATCTGTATCTGTTAGTCCTGGTGAAGGAGGTGCTGCCTTTGTACCCATTGGTCCCATAGGAAGAAGTGTAACCACTGTACTTGTTGGGCATGTAATGATTCACCCAATTCAAGATTTGGTTTGATTCACAATACTGGTTCACCGAAATTTTTTTTTCCTCCCCCTCCCCTTTTCCAAAAAAAAATAAATAAAGAAAACTTTAACAAATAATGCAGCATTTATTTTATTATTAAATATACCTTTTATTAAAATAAATAAAAAGCCTTTGTTTAATTTTCTTAATACCCAACAATAATTTACAAACATTTGTAAAGGTTGGAGTAAAATGTAATGGCCTATTAACTAAAATATTCCTTGTATTAAAAATTAAAAAGTTAATAACAGGCCTTAAAATAAACTATGAACGTTTGTGAAGCCTGTCATCAGGCTTAAACATAAAACAACTACCTCCATTTGCTGCTTTTTTTTTTTTGTAGCTTTCAGCAGTCTGTACAAAGCGAGCTCCAGTTTCTTGTTAAATCTGTTTGTACAGTCAATCAGTATATTAGCTTTAGATCTGGGTTTTTTTGTGTTTTTTTTTTTTTTTCATGGCATTCAAGCTGTGTTACTTCCAACTACAGTTATGTCACATATTTTCTCTCCTGTATGTTATTGTGCCCTCTGCTGTCAAAACAGTGCAATTGCAGCTAGGAAAGAGATTACGTAACCTAGTAATAATCATGGTTCAAATCATAATTTTCTACTGTGATTTATTGTCGCACGATATATCGTTACATCCTTCATACCTGTAGGTCCCGGTGGTGGAGGTATGGCCTCTGTATCTGTAAGTCCCAGTGAAAGGGATAAGAAGGCATTCAAGCTTTTGCCTCCTGAACACTGGACTGAATTGTTGTAGCTATAAATATCAAGCTGTTTAATCATCAACCACTGTATGGCCAGCTATGATGACCCTGTCACTGAAAAATGAAATATCTTTTATTTTCAATCTGTTTGATGGTAAATTTGCTGCTGTGGGAATGTTTTGTTTCATGACTTTGGGTGTTGGTATGATTGTGTTATTGATATGGGTGTTTTTCTACTTCATTGTTCAGTGTGGCTGCTGTTTTTTAACTCTGACTAAATGACTTGCTTCCTCAAGATATGCTTTGATATCGATCTGTGATCATCAGACTGGGGTACAAGGTCCAACCCAAAGTGCAAAGACTGAATCATACATTAAAAATGACTCAGTTTGAGTTGTATGTTTATTTTTCATTCTTACTTTTTCCATATTTTATGTTCTAATGGTACATAAAATCTCTTGAGGTGAGCATGTCAGCAGTGGACAAATCACTAGCCAAGGACAAATGAGTAACAATTTCGAACTGACTGGAACTCAGACTAAAATGTGTGAACAGTGTGGGAAATTAGATATTTTAAGCAGACTGGTCACAGTACAGAAGTCTGAAATGTTGTCTGTTTGTCCAAATTTCAGCCTGTCTGAATGACAGGCCAAAGGCCGGGAACAATGTGGCCGGGGGTCCGGGGCCCACCTTAGGGCCCCGGAAGCTGAAGGGCTTTAGATGCCTGGAGATGGTTTCTCAGCTATTTCCAGGCACATTTTTGTGATCTTCAAAGGCCAAATTACACTAGACATTAGTTGCTAATTACACTACAAATTGAATATAATTTTCAAGAAAATGTCAGAAGATTCAAGAAAAACATGCTTAAAGTTATACCCAAGAAAACAGTAATACACACAGAAAGCAATAATACACACTAGAAAAAAATGTATGGGGGGGCAAGGATGTTCCAGTTGGTTACAAACTGGTACTCCTATATAGGTACTATAATAACACTCATGAAACATTGTCAACAATGACTATTTTTATACTATGTTTATAATAAGTCTATAAGAAATTTAGTATTAACAATATAACTTTTCTTACATAGAGTTAAAATTTTGAGTACAAGATTCCAAGTAACTTTGTAACAAAATGACTTTTAAAATGACAAACTAGGCATGGTGAGTTCTCATTTGGTATTCAGACTAAAATCTGCTTGATGAGAACTTAGAAAATAGAAGAAAATAAAAACTCATAAATCTACATCCTCCAAGGTATATGACCTGTCATTCTTATTATGAATAAAAAAAGGCAATTAATAATAACATGACCATTGATTGGCAGTTTGGCATTTAATACTGTACTGCAAAGTTTCATGTAAACTTTACTCTTAATCAACCAACTGAATCAATCAGATTCTGTCAGCCATAAAACACTAGTGCAATAAAAACAACAGTGAATACTGATTATTATTATTATTATTATTATTATTGTCGTCTTATTTAGTGTGCCACTCGGGATAGTAAAAAATTTTTTTTAAGATTTTTTTGGGCTTTTTTTTTCACCTTTATTTGGATAGAACAGTGTAGAGACAGGAAATGAGCAGGAGAGAGAGATGGGGAGGGATCGGGAAATGACCTCGGGTCGGAATCGAACCCGGGTCCCCGGATTTATGGTATGGCGCCTTATCCACCTGAGTCACGACGCCCCCGGTGCCTGTAAATTTTGACGGGGCTAGGACCTTTGGTGGCCAAGCTATGAATTTTTTTTAAATCCCTGCGTGCGAGCGGCTGGAACCAGGGCTCGTGCTAAAGCTTTCTGCGATCTGCGCTTGCTCCTGACATTGGATTGGGCTGAGTCTGGGCTCATTCGAAAGGTCTCGGGGAGAGGGATGTGCCCATAAAGTTTGGTGAAGCTAGGACCATTAGTGGCAGAGTTATGAATTTTTAAAGGCTGGCTCAAGCCAGGGCTCATATTAAAGTTTTCAACAAGCAGTCCTCATGCAGGGGTTTCGGGGGCGAATAACGGGCCAAGGCAGAATTGCAGTGGGCTGTCTCTGTGCTGGTTCAAATGAACTTGGGGAGAGGGATGTGCCTGTAAATTTTAGCAGGGTTACGACCGTCAGTGGCCGAATTATGAATTTTTAAAATAATTTCACAGGCTGTGTTACGACATATTGCATTCACCCAGTGTAACATCTGGAAGAAGGTTAGACCCATATCTTTAGAATTTTTCATGGGCCATCTGGTTTGATGCTTTTGAAATGCAAATGGACACTTTTTTTTTTAAATTGGCCATCCGGTCCAATCCTTTTGAAATACAAACTGGCGGGTAATTTTCGCATTTGTCCATGTCTGCCGGGCTGGCCTTATTTCCCACACTGTGTGAAAGTGCAGGTTCAAGAGGCAGGCTCCTAACCCAAATGATTAGAAATGGCTTTACACATTTACTTTTTGGTTTTTTACACCAGAGTCTCTGTCATGGGGAAGCTACTCCACCATGGCTTGAATTTCTCTTTTAATAGTGTTTGTGTTTGTAACCCAGTTACTGAGCAGTGGGAGACGAGCAAGAAAGTGTGTTTGTGTGTGCAAGAGTGTTTCATCTCTGGAGAGCTGCTTTTCTGAAGTACGGTAAATGAGGTCAGTGTATCTGAATAGGCTCTTAATACACAACCAGAATGTGTAAACTCCATTCAGTTAGCATGGGAAAGTGCTATTTTGTGTGTATGTGAGCGATTACAGCTGAATATTTTCATGGTATGAGGTGGAAAAAATTACCGGGGTAATGTCAGGGGCAGGGCTTTATAGCTTGGAAAGTATCATTTATATACAGTAATGTGAAGGTTCTTAAGTTCTAGTTGAAATTTTATTTTTTCAGAATTTGCTTTTCCACGGGCTAAAGAGCCATGTCATTGCATCACTGTGTCTCTGCTTTCCCAGCAGCTAAGCTGCCTTGCCAGCCCTGCTGTTGCCATCAGCCTGCCATGCTAGCCAGCCCTGCTAGCTCCAAGTACTGTACAACAATGACTGACATCATTTCTTCTTCTATGTCTGTGAATATTCTCAGTCATCCAGGTCATAGTAACTATGGGTGGTAAAAGAGAGCAACTGGACTTGCTTGAAAATTCTTGAAGACGTTTCACCTCTCATCCGAAAGGCTTCTTCAGTTCTGTCTGACTGGTAGGGAGTATCAGGTATTTATCCTCTCATGGATGAAAAGCTCATCTAAGGTGTCGTTGAGTCATCCTGTTGGCGTGGGTCACTGGGGGCTGAATGTGAATGGCCTCGAGAGTCGTTAGGGTGATCAATGGATTGCCCGTTAAGGTGATCAATGGAATGCTGATTCTCTCTGTCCTCCTGTGAGCCACTGAAAACAGCTGGGTTTTGGTGTGCATGCAGTTGTCTGGGAAGGGTGCCAAGGACTGCATTGTAGGTGGCTGATAAATTATGTCTTAGACCCCCACCTCTGTTCAGTGATGGCCGTTCCAGGTTGACAAAAATGGCTTCTTTAACTCCTCGCTCATACCAACGATCCTCTCTGGCTAAAATGCGTACGTTGGAATCCTGAAATGAGTGTCCTTTGTTGTTAAGATGAAGGTAGACAGCAGAGTCCTGGCCTGAGGAACTGGCTCTCCTGTGTTGAGCCATACGCCTGTGAAGCGGTTGCTTGGTTTCACCAATATACGAGTCCGTGCATTGCTCACTGCACTGAATTGCATACACCACGTTGTCCTGTTTGTGTCTGGGTATTCTGTCCTTAGGGTGGACCAATTTCTGCTTCAGGGTGTTACTGGGTCTGAAACGTACCGGAATGTTGTGTTTGTAGAAAATCCTCCTGAGTTTCTCAGATAGACCAGAAATGTAGGGAATGACAATGTTCTTGCGTTTGTTCCTGTTATCCTCCTTGTCCGTTATGTTCCTTTTCCTGCTCTTGAAGAAAGACCAGTTGGGATACCCACAGTTCTGAAGTGCTTTCCTGATGTGATTCTGCTCCTTCTCTTTTCCGTCTACCGTTGTAGGGATGTTCTGAGCCCTGTGTTGCAAGGTCCTAATGACCCCCAATTTGTGTTCCAGTGGGTGGTGAGAATCGAAGAGTAGGTACTGGTCCGTGTGTGTGGGTTTCCGGTAGACCTCGATGCTAAGGCTTCTGTCTTGTCTAATGTGTACATCACAATCCAAGAAGGCTAGATTATTCCCACTTACGTCCTCCCGAGTGAAATTGATGTTGATATCCACTGCATTGCTGTGTTTAGAGAAGGCTTCCACTTCATGGGCTTTGATTTTAACCCAGGTGTCATCCACGTATCTGAACCAGTGGCTGGGAGCAACTCCTGAAAAAGTGGTCAAAGCTTTATGTTCCACTTCCTCCATGTAAAGATTGGCCACAATAGGGGACACCGGTGAGCCCATGGCACATCCATGCTTCTGTCTGTAGAAACTTTCATTAAACTGGAAATAAGTGGTAGTCAGGCAGAGGTCAAGCAGGGTGCAAATCTGGTCCGTGGTGAGGTTCGTTCTATCCAGTAAGGTGTTGTCTTGAAGGAGTCGTTTTCTAACAGCTTCAACTGCTTCTGTGGTGGGAATGCAGGTGAAAAGAGAAGTGACATCATAAGAAACCATGGTTTCATCTAAGTCCAGTTTGAGGTCTGCAACTTTAGTAGCAAAATCTTGGGAGTTTTTGACGTGATGTAGCGTATTCCCAACAAGAGGAGCCAGGATGGTGGCTAGGTGTTTGGCAATGTTATAGGTGACAGAGTTTATACTGCTGATGATAGGTCTGAGTGGAGCTCCTTCCTTGTGAATCTTGGGGAGTCCGTATATGAGAGGAACGGCTTCCCCGGGGTACAATCTGTAGTACAGAGATCGGTTGATGGCTTGGTCCTTTTCTAGTTGTTGCAGGCAGCTAACAACTTTCTTTTTGTAACAACTGGTGGGGTCCCGTCTTAAGGTTTCATAGGTGGTTGTGTCTCTGAGGAGACTGGACATCTTTGAGTGGTAGTCCGCTGTGTTTAGAACCACTGTGCATCTCCCTTTGTCAGCAGGAAGGATGGTGATGTCCCGGTCTCTTTGAAGCAATGTAAGAGCCCTCCTTTCTTGGCTGGTGAGGTTGGAGGGGGGTGCTTTTGCACCGGACAGAGCAGCTGATACCTTCAGTCTAAGTTGTTCTGCCTCTGTGTTGGTCAGATTGTTGTTTCTGATGGCTGACTCTGTGGCTGTGATGAGATCTACCACTGGTATCCGCTCTGGTGAAACTGCAAAGTTAAGTCCCTTGGATAAAACCTCTTTCTCTGGTTGGGTGAGTACCCTGTCAGATAAGTTCTTCACCCATTTCTCTTCTATGTCCGGTTGTGTAGCCTGGTCAGATTTCTTCCTCCAAGTCAGCACTTCTGTCTTCCTGGAGGAGGTGGTTTTAGACAGCAATGTTTGGAATTTGCGTATCTGTCGTTCCTTGCCTTTGGCATGTTGTGAAATCTGTGCCTTCTCCACGAAATCAGAGACTCGTTCCAAAACTTCACTGGGAAGAAGTACTGCCAACTCTTCAAACATCAGTTCAGTCTTGTTCTGGAGAGCATCGATGGTGAAATGTACTTGTCTCACTCTCTCGTTGAGAAGCTGCTTCTGGGCTTTCTGTAGGATTATTTCAGCTCTGTGTCCTTTGACCGTTGAATGCATGCATAGGCTAGTGGGGATAATGTTGGATTGTCGGCATCTCAGGTTGAAACGCAGGTGGTTCCTGTAGTCTGCCAGTTTTCTGGAAGTCCTCTCATACTCCCGCACCAGTCGAAGGGTTCTCTTCCCAAAGTGCGTGGAAACATGTCTGTGAATATTCTCAGTCATCCAGGTCATTTCAGGATTCCAACGTACGCATTTTAGCCAGAGAGGATCGTTGGTATGAGCGAGGAGTTAAAGAAGCCATTTTTGTCAACCTGGAACGGCCATCACTGAACAGAGGTGGGGGTCTAAGACATAATTTATCAGCCACCTACAATGCAGTCCTTGGCACCCTTCCCAGACAACTGAATGCACACCAAAACCCAGCTGTTTTCAGTGGCTCACAGGAGGACAGAGAGAATCAGCATTCCATTGATCACCTTAACGGGCAATCCATTGATCACCCTAACGACTCTCGAGGCCATTCACATTCAGCCCCCAGTGACCCACGCCAACAGGATGACTCAACGACACCTTAGATGAGCTTTTCATCCATGAGAGGATAAATACCTGATACTCCCTACCAGTCAGACAGAACTGAAGAAGCCTTTCGGATGAGAGGTGAAACGTCTTCAAGAATTTTCAAGCAAGTCCAGTTGCTCTCTTTTACCACCCATAGTTCTTCTTCTATGGATTAATTCTAGCTGAAATTTTATAATTAAAAAAAAAATTGCAGCATGGTGGTGCAGTGGTTAGCACTGTTACCTCACAGCAAGAAGATTCTGGGTTCGAGCCCAGTGGCTGATGGGGGCCTGTCTGTGTGGCATTTGCATGTTCTCCCCGTGTCTGCATGGGTTTCCTCCAGGTGCTTCGGTTTCCCCCACAGTCCAAAGACATGCGGTTAGGTTAACATGGCGCTGCCATGGCCTGAAGGTTGAACAGCTGAAGTGCCCTTAAGTAAGGCACCTAACCCCCAAATTGCTCTCCAGGCATTGTAGCATAGCTGCCCACTGCTCTGGGTATGTGTGCGTGCGCTCATTACTCACTTGTGTCTGTATTCACTGCTTCAGATGGGTTAAATGCAGAGGACTTTCACTGTACTTAGGTCTGTGATTGAGTGCACATATGATAAATAAAGGCTTCTTGTTGCTGCTTGTTCTTGTGATTATTCAAACTAGCTAGCTCTTTGTCTTTTTGTTTTTTGGGTTTTTTTTTAATGGTAATCTCAAAGTTTTAGCTGGTCTTTATTGGTCATGATAATCATGCCTCAGACAGTGGTCTTGGTTCTGGCCCAGCAAAGAGTTGGTGCTACTCTGGAACCAGTTTTCCTGGCTGAGAGCCAGTTCTTTGGCTATTGAAAGGTGAGGAACAGGTTCGAGATTAGGCACTGGTGCTGAAACAGCCCTGGAATTCCCTGGTGGAAAAGGGGCATTTGAAAACGAATGCCGTCTTCGTCCCGCGAGTCTCAAGTTGCAGTTCTGGTCTGAACCAGATGTCCTGTGAACCTTTCTATTAAAAGGGAAAAAAGTACACCTGTTATTCATAAATGTATTTGTTTAGAACACCATTCTCTTCAATCTGTTCATTTTGATTTTTGGTTACATTCCTGGTATAGACGTGTCTATAATGCATTTTTATGTGTGATGTGCTTCAATATCTGAGGCCAAAAGTATGTTGCTATGTGCATGCATGCATACACAGAGTGTGAGTGTAATGGCTAGGTAAGAGGACCAAAATGTACTTAAATGTACTGCATTTAAAGTATGACCATGAGGTGTACTTAAATGTACTGCATTTAAGGTATTCATTCCTGCAGCTAATGATGGGAACGTTGGAGAAAAGATGGAGAGTAGGAGGGGAGATGCGCAGTGATGCTAGTTTCATTTCTGTTACTAAGGAACAGAGAGGGAGGAGTGCAGGGGGAGCTTGTGGCAGTGTGACCATGCATGGTGGTGTGTGTACAGTTAGTGTGCGTGCGCTCCTCTCCATGGCAGTGATAGGATGAAGAGAGCCAGGAGGTGAGTACAGATGGACAGTGTTGATATGTTGTAGCATTTAGCTGTTATAACTGGAGCATTTGTTAGCTTGAGTGCTGCTTGCTCCTAATTATAGCGGAGGCAATGACCCTTTTATATCTAAGAAATGTACAGCCTGTGATATCAACTCGTTCACACTCAGGAGCAGCACATTGTCTTGTGCAGTAGCTTGTCTTGTGTGAACTTGTCATTGTGTGTGCGCGCGCGCGCATGAGACAAAGGCTGATGTGTGACACACTGCAGACGGCAGCAGCCTGCTGGCTTCATTATTGCACCATACAGGGAGGTGTGTGTGTGTGTGTGTGTGTGCTGAATAATTGATGCTTCTGGCTGGCCTAATGAAATGCTCTTGGTCAATAGTAGCTCTCTGGTCTCTCGTCACAGCTTGTTAACTGATTATTACATTCCAGTGGATGCATTGTTACCTTTTTTTCATCACAATGCAGTGCCTTAAATATGAATTGTCCTATAGCTATATCGTTCCTTCGACAGAACAAACATGTAACATCGTGATTTTTCATTGTGCATCAGGAATTGAGTATGTTCTAGGGAATGTAGTTCCCATGTAAAGTGCATGTTATATATGATGCATTAAAAAACTGATGCATAATTTAAAGGAGCAATTTGTAACATGTTTAATGTGACCTTTAATTATTATAATATTTCAAAAAAGCCTTAATGTGACTTCTTATATTTCTGTGCCAGTGGATCAGACCAGTTTCTTCATTTTAAGACTGTTATTTTTTTCTGTACTCGAAGTATATCCCCCTGTTGATGTATAGCTTTTCAACTATTCATTTGCTCCTTAGGCATATGTTGTTTTCAAAACAGGTCAGGGAAAGAGTAAAAGAGGGAGCATTGAAGTGTTTGTGTCAGTTCATTTCTCAGGTAGCAACCTGTTTTTATAGGAGATAAAAATAAAGTAGAACAACTCAATAGCCCATGCACCCAGGACAGGCAGATTTTATAAATGAGTTTAGTATTTCTGTGTAGTTGCCTGGTAGGTTAAGCAACCAGAGAAAGGAAAAAAAAACCCTACTTCCTGCTGACTTTTGGTATGGTGCTTCATGTAAACTGAATAAGCTTCAAGGTGATGTTACACACAAGTAACTATAGCAAATAGCGCAGCACAAAGCCATCAGCTACCAACCGGGTAGCGTGAAGGCTAACGTGCCTCCTCTGAGACATTGTGAAACCAACAAACCATATATTTCTGAACTGCTTGGAGGAAAGTGCTCTCTACCGTCTTCCACATACATGAGTTCAGACACTCAATTGGCTCGTTTTATTCTGATCGGCAGGGGAGACACCCAAAAGCACGCCTAGTTTTGCTTACTTGGCTCCTGGCTATGGATGGCCTTGGCATTGTCGGGATTCAAACTTGCACTATGCAGACTATAGGGCAAGCGCTTTCAGTTGCACTGTTTCCATTCATTTATTCTGTGAACTTTTTGTTAAGCAACCAAGATCGTTTTGGTCAAAAAGTTTGGGAGACATGGACTCTTTGTTGGTGACTAGATGAAGAACATTAAAGGTGGGGTATGAGATTTTTTTCAGGAGTATTTTTTACCATATTGCTTCAAAAGCTCCTCACACCCATGTTGCAAGCAGTACAATAGAAGGTTTGACCCAAAAACGAAATATTTTAATCCAGTCTACAGTGTAAAATAAAGGAAAAACGCCATCCAATCATATCGAGGTACCACCTCAAAATGATTGGATACTGACACGTCAATCAGACTGAAGTCCGCGAGCAGCCCGGCCCTTCTGTGCGTGTGAGAGAGCGAGCAGAGTGTCACACAGAGCGCAGGATTTTCTCAGTGCGCTCCCTCCAAACAATGGGGATTTACACGAAAACAGAAGGAGATATTCACAAAATTCTTTCATAGTGAGTGCCACAAGGATCTCCTGAACACACTGATGTAATTTTTCTGTCTGTAGTGTAAAAAATGAGGTCACTAGAGCGAGTTAAAAACGAGTGACTTTTCTGCCAAGTTTATAATGGCAGTCTATGGGGCTGAGCGCCTATCCTCTCTTCACTTTCAGGCTTCTCATTCAAAAACTGCAAGTCCTATCGTGTAGGTAGACACATTGTGTGAATCAGGACAAGTGTGGCTACTACTTTTGAGAAAATTGTGTGTGGAGTGAAAATTGGGGCTGAAAACACAGTTTAAATGAGAACGTTTCAGCTATTTTTGGGCAATTCCATGTGAATGTCAACCTCACCATGCAAAAATAAAGCAACATGTAATACATCAAAACCACTCCCAGAGATATCACCTAGGCCTGTATTTTACAGATGTGAATAAGTTGAACCAATTTGTCACATTTTGATCATCTAATATGTCACCGTCAGTCTTTCTTTCTTATAATGTAAAACCCAAGCTAAAATCAACTTTGATCATGTACAATTCTATATTATTGCCACAAGCCACAGAAATGTATGCTAAAATCCACAAAACAGCAAAACAATAGCCGTCCTAAATATTATTTAAGAACTTTGATAGTTTTAGCTGATATTTAGAGTTTTTCAAAGGGTTATGGTGGTTAAATTGCTGATTTTCTAAACATATGCCATGTCTATTTCAGACGCGTCACATCCATAACGGAATTTCGTCACATCCATAACGCTGACTTTTCCTTCTGAAACTCTGCATGAAATATAAAATATTTTAAAGATTTTTTAATATTCACCTTGGACCCCTCTATCAAATGGATATCTCCATTTCGACATTAGGTTTACAATTTCACAGAGTTTGATAAAAATGTACAGTCACCCAAGAAAAGTGATACTTTTTCTGTCACATCCATAACGCATCTTTTATTGGCATTTTCTGGCATGCCCTAGATGTACTATGGGAATTGTTCTTGTTCTATCACTTCTCCAGTATGGTACAGCCTTAAAATATGCAACACCTGTTTAAATACTGGGAGACAATAAAACATGCACTGGGTCATTTGTTGCCATTTTGAGTTCAAGTGTCACGTCCATAACGCTGGAATTGCTCTTTTCCAAGCTCTCTACACTCTGCTCCACTGGTGTGTAACGCAATAGACACCCATTATAAAGGCTGATTTTCTCAGGCTTTATAAGGGGGAGGAGGGGTGGAGACGCGGGGAGTGGGAGCGTTTCTTTTCAAAGTATGGCTTGCGGGAACTGTTATTCCAAAATCTCATACCCCACCTTTAAATCGTTAATGTTTTAAATATGATTCACTTTCTTGCTTTTTAATTTGCAATTCTGACTTTTTTTTCTGAAGCCCTTGAAACACACCTTATGTATGTAGACCCATGAATACACAAATGCATGAAATACTACAGTGGTTTTTTTTTTTTTGACAATATTGCTCTATAAGACACCCCCCCTTTCAGTTTGCCTGCTTACAGAAAATACTGGATACTGAGCTTTAGTTTTATTTTGCTGTACGTTGCATTAATGTATTGAGAATTGTTTGGGGGGGGGGGCATGGGCACTCTGGATCTGTCTCTAGTGCTGAAGTCTAGTGCAGTTTTGTCCTGTTCAATATTAATATTGTTTTCTGAGTATTCTGGAAAGTATGTCTTAAAATCCAGCCTTATAAAGGACAAGATTCCAAGCAGTGCTTAATGTTGACCAAGTTTAGTTGACTTTATAAGGAGCTTTTGTTTGTGCAGGCATTCCTGGTATGATAATGCTCCAGTATTTTTAATGTTTGTTAGCTCCAAAGTAAAGAGGTTGTACCTTCCTCAAACGGCTGGAGAACAACAGCTGCTGTTGAAACATCAACACACATGCACTGGTACAATTAGACCAAGGCTTAAGTTATGTAGCTCAGGACGTGGAAATTTACAGTATGCTGTACCTGATACACATATTTAAAGGACATATTATGAAAACCTCACTTTTTCTGAGCATTTCCACCCACAGCTTAGGAATTGCCTTTGCTAAGGTGTGCCAATTTGTTCTTTTTTTTCCCTCACAAGCACTAGGACCCACTAGCTTAGCAAGCTAAGCATGGGAATTGCTGCTTTGTTGGTTGCACAGAGCAGCACACAATCACTACGTTTACATGCACATAGAGAGAATCGAATTTCTGCCGTTGCTCGACTGAAATCGAAGTTCAAAATGCCATGTATACACCTTAATTCGGCTGAAATTGAACCGAACTTGATTTCTTGGAATCGAGCTACACGACCTAGATTATGCGATTTCTGCCGAGCTACTTAGTGCATGTAAACCCTATTGAGCTACGTATTCGAGCTACTTACTTCAGCACTGCCCCTTCCGGAAGTGACAAGACCACAAGGGAAACACAACAGCCTCGGTCAGCATGACAACGGCATGAATCTTTTCTTTTTGTGGCATTGTTTAAACTGTTAAAATTTAGCTCACTTACTGTATCACCAAATACATCTGTACAGCTGTTGCATAGCTGTGAATTGTGTCGGAAAAAAAAAAACAGCCTCGGTCGGCATGACACTTCACCTTAGCCGCCCACTTTATTAGGAACACTTCTGTTCGTACATACAAACTACAAACACTCTTCTTAGAGTTTATTTTATTTTTAAAAGGGACAGTGTACATATTAAACATTATCCTTGTGGTAAGGACAGATGTCTGTCCCAGGTTATAGCAGTACATGCTAATTTCCGCCTGTAGTCACTTTGTTTATACTCTTGAATAGCTCTTCTTCATGACGACAACCGGAAGTGTACCAACACGATGGGGCGTGTAGCGCCACCTGTGGCTCGGGTGCACAATGCACCTCATAACAATAGCTCGATTTAAACACTGCATGTAGGATTGGATTTCTCTGGCACCCTGCTGGGACCTTCAGCTCGATTACCGACAGCAGCTCGATTTGGATGTGCATGTAAACGTAGTCACTCAGTACGTTTACATGCACGTCCAAATCGAGCTGCTGTTGGTAATCGAGCAAAGGGTCCCAGCAGGGGTGCCAGAGAAATCCAATCCTACATGCACAAGTGAAATCGGGCTATTGTGCAAGGTGCATTGTGCACCCGAGCCACACGTGGCGCTACACGCCCCATCGTGTTGGTACACTTCCGGTTGTCGTCATGAAGAAGAGCTTATAGTGTTGCCAGATACTGCTGACGTTTTCCAGCCCAAAACAATGTTCAAATCCGCTTAAATGCACTTAAAACCCCCAATCTGGCAACACTAGCAGTTCCGTGTTCAAGCTGTTAGGCTTTTTTTTTTTTTTTTTTTAGACTATGGCTACAAACTGTCCGGCGCAGACCACTGTTTTGTAAGACAACTTATTTTGCACAATAATATTTTTCTAAAGTCCATTTTTTGCTTACAAAAAAATATATTTTTTTTTGCTTACAATTTAACTTATGTCTTAATAAACACACAAAAAGTTCAATTGTTTTGTTTTTATTGACATTCTTCAGATGTTGGACATATAAACACACACACACACACACACAAATACAATGACTTGTTTATGTACACAATTCACAGCTATGCAACAGCTGTACAGATGTATTTGGTGATACAGTAAGTGAGCTAAATTTTAGCAGTGCAAACAATGCCACAAAAAGAAAAGATTCATGCCGTTGTCATGATTCGTTGTCATGCCAACCGAGGCTGTTGTGTTTCCCGCTTGTGGTCTCGTCACTCGTCACTTCCGGAAGTAGCTCGACAAGTAGCTCGATAGGGTATACATGCACAAAGTAGCTCGGCAGAAATCGCATAAACTAGGTCGTGTAGCTCGATTCCGAGAAATCAAGTTCGGTTCAATTTCAGCCGAATTAAGGTGTATACATGGCATTTTGAACTTCGATTTCAGTCGAGCAACGGCAGAAATTCGATTCTCTCTATGTGCATGTAAACGTAGTGACTGTTACATCGACAATCCCCCCCCCCCCCCAAAAAAAGGTATGTCTCCTCTACAATCTGCAAAAACCTGTTTGTGTGTATTAACTTTAGAAGAAGAAACCTTTATTTGTCACATGCACACTTCAAGCACAGTGAAATTCATCCTCTGCATTTAACCCATCCGAAGCAGTGAACACATGCGTGCGCGCACACCCAGAGCAGTGGACAGCCACACTAGAGCGCCCGGGGAGCAGTCAGGGGTTAGATACCTTGCTCAAGGGCACTTCAGCCCAAGGCCACCCCACGTTAACCTAACTGCATGTCTTTGGACTGTGGGGGAAATCGGAGCACCCGCACCCGGAATGAAACCCACCTCGACGGCCACTGGGTTCAAACCCGGAACCTTCTTGCTGTGAGGCAACCGTGCTAACCACTACACCACCGTGCTGCTTTACAGGCTCCAGTGAGAATTGAACTCACGATCTCTGGTTTACTAGACCAGTGCTCTCATCACTGAGCTATGGAGCCTTAATTTTTTCACAGCTACCAACTTTACCAACCTGGGCCAGTACAGTGCAGGACTGGCAGTGAAATTGTCCATGAAGGAGGGATCAATACCACCTGTCTGTGGCAAACTGTAGACGAGGGAAATATAAGCTATGTAATTGCTAGGTGTTTCTTTGGCTAATTAAATCTGTATAGTCCTCGAGTCAAGGGGTCACATCAGTGAGTGAAGGAAGAGAAAATAGTCAGAGTAAAGTAATTTCACATGGTGTACTCTAAAAAGAGAAATGTTGACAGTGAAAATGGCACTTTTAATCAAAAATGAACAGACTCTTGCATATTCATTCTTCTCACGGGCAATTCAAATCCAGTATGTTTCATATGTTCCAAGACCATAGTGATTATTACCTCGCCCAGGACAGAGTCCACCAGGGGGCAAAGTATTGTTTTCGGTGGGATTTCTTTGTTTGTATGTTTGTTTCTTTATTTCTTTTGTTTTTTTGTTAGCAACATTATGGGAAAACGGCTGGACCAATTTTCATGAAACTTTCAGGATAGATGGCCATTGGTCTCAAATAGAACCTCCAACATTTTGAGTGTCATCCGGTCAAGGTCACCAAAAAGGTCAAAATCATAGTTAGTACAGATTTACTACATAATTATATGTAAGGAAATCTTGGCTCCTCTGAAGAGCTCTTTAGCTGCACTTAAAAAATAAAATAAGTGCTACCGGGCAAGGTTTGTTTTGCTTGGCAACACTTGTTGTTTATTATAAAATTGGTTGAGACTGTTAAAGGGGACGTGCCATACACTTCAGTTATTTTATATTATTCCCTGAGATGCTTTTGTAAAGTTTGAGGTTTTTTTTTTTTTTTAAACCTTGGTTCTTACTTGGTTCTTTGGCTCTGACAGCTTATACATGGTATGATTTTTGGAACTTTGCCCTTTAAATATAATTTGTAAATATTTTCATCCTAATTACTAATATCCACACCCATGGATTCCATTAGCCAATCAGAGCAAAGCTGTTGACGTATTTAAATAAATAAAAAAGAAAACACCCGCGAAATCAGCCTGTTTTATCCTATAGGGTTTTCATACCATGCTAAAATGGCATGAGAAAAAAGACCCAAGGCATTTTTCAGTTAAAAAAATAACTTGCAATCTTTTACAAAAGCATCTTAAGGAATAAAATAACTGAAAAGGGGTATAATGTGTCTCCTTTTAATAGTAATGTTCAGGCGCTGTGTTCTGTGCCGTGTGTCCTGTAGAGAATCTCGTCTGGGGAGCAGCAAGCTTTTTGTGCTGAAACTCCAACACACTCTCACTTTCCTGAGAGTAATCTGACTCTACAGAAAGCGAGAAGAGAGCAGAGATGCTGATCCAGGAGAAAAAGTGTGTTCAATGCATTTAGGTCATTCCATGATAAATGACTCCATGACATCAACCTCATTGCGTCTGTGTGAACTTTCAGGAATGTTGCAGCCCTCTAATGGTCATCAGTGAAAATCACACAAGGTTAAGGAACTGACTGACTCAGTCAAGACATGTTTGGTATATAAATTTTACTTCTCAAGGCTTTTAATGGAGCTACAAGGCTAACCTAGCTCAACATGAAATTTAATGTACTAGACAACTATTTTGCAATCTGCAGGATGTTTTCTTTTTGTGTCTTAAAACAACTTATGGTTGGCATTTTTGTTTCATTTTATTTCTTGTTTGTGTGGCAGCCTGGGAAAGCAATACTACTAATTCTTTCGACTGCTCTGCCACAGCAGCTCTGTTCTGCATATTTGATTTGGCATAGGTTTTACATTGGATGCCTTTTCTGATGCAACCCTCCTCAATCTATCTAGGCTTGGGACCGGCATGAAGTATGCACTGTCTTTGTACATCTGGGTATTTTGCCTAATCTGCATGTCTTTGGACTGTGGGGTAAACCGGAGCACATGGAGGAAACCCACACAGACGCTGGGAGAACATGCACGCTCCTCACGTCGGCTGTGAGGTTCGAACCCAGAACCTCCTTGCTGTGAGACAACAGTGCTAACCACTACACCACCGAAATCCATCAAAATGGATTATTGACAGGAAAACTCCTCATTTTTCTTCCTTTTGGTTGTATTCAGCCACAGTAGCACCCCCACCCACCCACCCACACACACACACACACACACACACACACACACACCCCACACCCCTGAATGCCACATGTGCAAATAACAGTTTGAGAGGAGTGTGATTATCTAGGTACACCATTTGAACCTTGATAAACTAAAACCTTTGATTCCCTTATTTGTTTAGCTGTTTTTTTTCATGTATCTCAAACTAAACCAAATTATGCTCTACCCCATCCGCTCAGTCCAGATCTGACAGATAGGGGGCGCAGTGGACTTCTGTAATATTGAAGAGAGGTTTTTTTTGGAACAGGTGCTAACTCACTAATGGATTTGGCTAAGGCTGTCTGGTCTGCTTTGCCCTTGACCACAGTAAGAGGTGGAGGGAGGGAGGAGGCCATCTGCTCATAGATTTAAAGGATTATGGGTAATGGCAAGTACGAACATGCAGCAATTCTCTTACATCTCAGCACACAGTTGTGTTCCCTTTCTCTCCTCCATTTGTCTTTTCTTCACTCCCTCGTTCACTGTGATAGTGTTGAAGTGTATTTCAGCAGGAAAGATGTTGGGTTGGGTCGGATCACTTTTTCACAAAGGTTGGCGGGAGCGGGATCCCTACATCCATGCCACAGATTACCGGAAAACAAGAAAGAAGGTGTGTGTCTGTGTCCATGTTGCTTGTGACTAGTATGCACGTACTAATGTCTCTCAGCATGCATATAGTAAAATAACTGCACATACTGTGTTTTGCACCAAAAAATATCAAGCCCATTTTATAAAATGTAATATGACTCTAAAACATCTATCATTTTAGTATATTTCAGTCACCAGGCAGGAGCTTTCAGGTGCTTTTAGTTTTTCGTGCCCATTTTGCTGTGAAGGGTATGTCTACTTCATGTTGACTATACTGTAACTGTGAAACTTTTCATGTTTGAGGTTTGGTTTCTTTTAATTCCTTTCTTTTTGCCGCTGTCGTTCAAAGAATGCACTTGTGCTTCTATCGGTCATGTTAACATGAACTCTGCGTTTGGTCTGACTGCTTTGTTCAGCTTCTTGTTATCCAAGTAGACATCGGTGTTGCAAGTGAAATCCATGAATCTGTTTCATGTTCTTTAAAATGCGTTACGTTGTTGTGCCTGAAAACAGCTTTGCGCACAGTGCTGTGTGCTGCAGGAGTCGGTGTTGTGCAGGAAGATGCTAAATGAGCATTGAACATGCTCATATTTTTGGAGAATGGTGAACTGAACAAATCGGTTTGCAAATAATGAACGTGAACCAGTTCATTTTAATCTGATTTCAATGTGAACTTTGAGCAAGCTCTTAAGTATGAACTTGCATGGCAGTAGTAGGCATATCAGATGCTCGCTGGCCGTGCTGTGAAAATTGTGCATGCAGACGCTTATCTGAGTTTCCAAAGCTGTCATTGCTTAACTCTTGAATATTTTCTATCGTGAATGCGTTCATTAAAAAGCTTATTATCTCTGCTTTCCAAAGAAATGCATCTCATTAAGATCTGTTCAATACGCTGGGAGTAACGGCAGTTTGAAGTTGGTATAACAGAGTGTACACTCTGCTCGCGTGATGTCAGCAAACTGCAGGAGCTTTTGAGTCACGGGAACGCGGTCAGGCTGGCTCTCTCTTCTGATCAGTTTCCGACTGGATTACTTGTGAATATCAATCAGATAACTTTTATAGGGATGTTATGTAGCTCTCATTGTTTCTGATGAAGTATTCAGCAAAAATTTCCGTCTGCCAGTTTCGATGTTATGCTTCACGTGAGACTTTGAAGTGAGTTTTCATAGCTTTACCTACTTATTTTTTTCAAATCAAACTGATTCAGGTAAATAAATAACTATTTTAGAATATAACTGTAGTTGTTTTTGATTAAAAATATTGAGATCTTAGTGGTTGGAATGAGATTTAAAAAAACCAGAAGTTAAAAAAGCAAGTGTCAATTTCAGTTCAATTAAATGGAATTGTTTATTGGATGTGGCTCACACCGTTTTTTCGAGGTTAGCCTTGAAATCTGTGAATATTAATCGAAATAATCATTTGTATTCTTTCATATAAACACTAGTAGGCCCTACTTGGAAATACAAAGTCCTACAGAGCACAAAGAGGGGTATTAGAACTAATCTTTTATTACTTTTTTTTATTTTGATAGAGAATGGTAGATGTGCAATGACATTCAATGCTTATTTATGCATATTTTATAATTAACATTGATTTTCTCCTTCTTTGTGATGTATAAATGAGAGTTATGATCGGCTTTATATTACACAAAGCCATTTGGTGAAACTTCGAAGAAGAGAGTGTAACAATGTAACATTTTTACCTAATTAGCATTATTAATACTAATTTGCATTTTTTTTTTTTTTTACTAATTTTTCAAACTTTGTATTCAGTATAAAACCATCTACATATGTTCTTGCCAATTTCCATGTAAATATCTTGAAAAATAAAAAAGTTAAGAAAAAACATTTGCTCTCCGGTGTTAATAAGGCCCATTTTATCCTAATATATGTAACATCAGTTTTCTAAAAATTAAACCTTTTTTCAATCTTTAATTTGTAATATCTCAAGAACAGATAAACATATTTTAATTCTGTAAAAAGTGTGTTGTTTAGCATTCAATTCTGAATTAAATGAGAGCAGTTTCAATCAGTTTCTGGTTCGATTCCCTGAATCAGCAAGAATGGCTGAAGTGCCCTTGAGCAAGGCACCTAACCTCCAACTGCTCCCCAGGCTGCTCAGGGTATGTTGTACATCACTCTGGATAGGAGTGTCTGCTAAATGCCTGTAATGTAATATTAGTGTTGCTGCTGGCCACAGTGGCTTCACAATTTTCTGCTTTTTTTTTTTTTAATCCCCCGTTGGCCGAAAGGCCCGAAGGGGGATTGTCGTGGCAACGTCCATCTGTCCTGGGACCCTTCCTACTCATTCTGAAATCAACTCCTCTCACAATTTTGGAGGAGTTTTACAAAACTTTACAGGATTCTTTGTTATATGTCGATAATGTGCATATTGCAATTTTGTTGCATTTTACCAGAGTTATGGCATAGTTGCCAGTGGGGGATATTGTGCTCTCAGAGCACTCTTGTTTTAAAATAACGTACATTTAATATAAATAATTGTACTTGTGTGTACGCTAGCGTACACAATGTTCATCTTTCAAAACTCTCTACATCAAACAAGCCTTTTTGTCTGTTATTCTGTTGCAGCCAGTAGAATATGGTTTAACTAGATAGAAACAGCGTTAATCCAGACCCCTCTTTTTTTGTTAAACGTGGCAGGAAAATAGAACATCAGGGCTCGATATTAACTTGTAAACCCACTTGCCCCCTATTTTGCAAGTAATACTTTTTTTTTTTTAAGGAAAACCATAGAATAGTTGTGAATTGCAACATAAAATGAAGATCACACATGGAGTTGAAGTTTGCTTATTGATCAAGTTTATTATTAAGTTTGATTATTGGTTACTTTTTACTTGTAACAGACAATAGCATCTGTCCATCCATCCATTATCTGTAGCCGCTTATCCTGCCCTACAGGGTCGCAGGCAAGCTGGAGCCTATCCCAGCTGACTATGGGCGAAAGGCGGGGTACACCCTGGACAAGTCGCCAGGTCATCGCAGGGCTGACACAGACAACCATGCACACTCACATTCACACTTATGGTCAATTTAGAGCCACCAATTAGCCTAACCTGCATGCCTTTGGACTGTGGGGGAAACCGGAGCACCCGGAGGAAACCCACACGGACACGGGGAGAACATGCAAACGCCACACAGAAAGGCCTTCGCCAGCCACTGGGCTCGAACCCAGGACCTTCTTGCTGTGAGGTGACCGTGCTAACCACTACACCACCGTGCTGCCCTCAGGCA